>NW_027142853.1:0-132940 GCF_026170545.1 Melanerpes formicivorus
CCTGCCCCAGCTCGGGCCCCAGCCCTATCCCCAGCCCCGACCCCTGCCCCAGCCCCAGTCCTGCCCCGTCCCAGCGACATCCCCAGCCCGACACCAGCCCTGCCCCAGCCCCGGCCCTGCCCCAGCTCCAGTCCTGCCCCAGCCCCGGCCCCAGCCCTAGCCCCAGCCCTGCCCAGGACTTGGTTCCAGCCCAGGCTCCAGCCCTGGACCCAGCCCAGCCGCAGCCCCATCCATGCCCCCCAGTCCCAGCCCTAGCCCAGCCCTGCTTTCAGCCCAGCCCCACGCCTGGACCCAGCCCCCGCCCTGCCCCGGAACCCAGCCCCAGCCCAGCCCCAGCCCTGCCCCAGCTCCGGCCCTAGCCCTGTCCCCGGCCCCGGCCCCTGCCCCAGCCCCAGTCCTGCCCCATCCCAGCCCCCAGCCCCAGCCGTGCCCCAACCCTGCCCTCAGCCCCAGCCCTGTCCCCAGCCCAGCCCGAGCCCTGCCCCAGCCCCAGCCCTGGACCCAGCCCCAGCCCCCAGTCCTGCCCCATCCCAGCCCCCAGCCCCAGCCGTGCCCCAACCCTGCCCTCCGCCCAGACCTGTCCCCAGCCCAGCCCCAGCCCATCCCAAGCCTCAGCCCTGGACCCAGCCCCAGCCCGAGCCCTGCCCCAGCCCAGCCCAAGTCACATCCCAGACCTGCCCCGAACCCAGACCCAGCCCCGGACCCAGCCCTGCCACAGGTCCTGCCCTAGCCCTGTCGCCATCCCAGGCCCCTGCCCCAGCCCCCAGTCCTGCCAATCTCCGCCCCAAACCCCAGCCCTGCGCCAGCCCTGCCCTCAGCCCAGCCCCCAGCCCCAGCCCGGCCAAGGCCCCCAGCCCCAGCCCTGCCCCAGTCCCCCCCCCCCAGCCCACCCTCAGCCCCGGCCCCAGCCCCAGCCCCAGCCCTGCCCAAGCCTTGGTTCCAGCCCCGGCCCTAGCACAGCCCCAGCCCTACCCCTAACTCAGCCCTAGCCCCATCCCTGCCCCCCAGCCCCAGCCCCAGCTGCAGCCCCACCCACGACACCAGCCCAGCCACAGCCCCAGCCACAACCTTGGCCCCAGCCCAGCCCCAGTTCCAGCCCCTGCCCCAGCCCTGCCCCAGCCTCGGGCCCAGCCCTGCCCCCAGCCCCCAGCTCAGCCCCAGCCCCAGCCCCAGCCCTGCCCCAGCCCAGCCCCAACCACAGCCCCAGCCCCAGCCCAGCCCCAGCCCCCAGCCCTGCACCGAACCCAGCCCCAGCTCGGGCCCCAGCCCCGGCCCCAGCCCCCGGCCCATGCCCCCAGCCCTAGTCCTGCCCCATCCCCAGCTGCATCCCCAGCCCTGGACCCAGCCCCAGCCCAAACGCCCACCACCGCCCTCAGCCCCGGCCCCAGCCCAGCCCCAGCCCCATCCCTGCTCCCAGCCCCTGGCCCCAGCACTGCCCCAGCCCCCAGCCCCGGTCCCAGCCCCAGTCCCGGCCCCAGGCCGGCCCTAACCCTAGCCCTGCCCCCATCCCCAGCCCTAGCTCATCCCTGCCGTCAACCCCAGCCCCAGCCCTGGACCCAGCCCCAGTGTTAGTCCCAGCCCTAGCATTAGTCCCCAGCCCTGCCCCAGCCCTACCCCAGCCCAGGCCCCAGCCCCAGCAACAGCCTCATCCCTGCTCCCAGCCCAGCCCTAGCCCAGACCCTGCCCAGCCCAAACCACAGCCCAGCCCCAGCCCTGGACCCAGCCCCAGCCCCAGCCCCAGCCCCAGCCCTGCCCCAGCCCAGAGCAAGCCACAGCCCAGCCCTGCCCCGAACCCAGCCCCAGCCCAGCCCCAGCCCATCCCAAGCCTCAGCCCTGGACCCAGCCCCAGCCCGAGCCCTGCCCCCAGCCCAGCCTCAGCCCTGGACCCAGTCCCAGCCCCAGCCCCATCCGTTCCCCCAGCTCCAGCCCCAGCCCCACCCATGGCCCCAGCCCCGGCCCCAGCCCAGCCCTAGCCCCAGCCCTGTCCGCAGCCCCAGCCCCCAGCCCCAGACCCAGCCCCGGCCTCAGCCCTGGCCCCACCCCAGCCCCAGCCCCATCCCTGCCCCCAGCCCAGCCCCAGCCCAGCCCTGCCCCAGCCCCAGCCCTAGCCCAGCCCTGCTCTCAGCCCAGCCCCAGGACTGGACCCAGCCCCAGCCCTGCCCCGAACCCAGCCCCAGCCCTGCCCCAGCTCGGGCCCTAGCCCTGTCCCCAGCCCCGGCACCAGCCCCTACCCCAGTCCCAGCCCGTCCCCAGCCCTGCCCCAGCCCCTTCCCGAGCCCTGTCCCCAGCCCAGCCCCAGCCCTGTCCCAGTCCCAGCCACAGCCCCGGCCCCAGCCCCAGCCCAGCCCCAGCCCCATCCCTGCCCCCAGCCCAGCCCCAGCCCATGCCCCAGCCCTGCACCAGCCCAGCCACAGCCCCAGCCCAGCCCCTGCTCTGGAACCAGCCCCAGCCCCACCCCAGCCTCAGCCCCAGCCCTGCCCAACCCATCCCCAGCCACAGCCCAGCCCCAGCCCTGGACCCAGCCCCAGCCCCAGCCCTACCCGTGGCCCCCTAGCCCCGGCCCCACCAAACCCCACTCACAGCCCCATCCCCCGGCCCCAGCCCCAGCCCTAGCCCAGCCCTGCCCCAGTCCCCGCCCTGCCCCAGCTCGGGCCCCAGCCCTATCCCCAGCCCCGACCCCCTGCCCCAGCCCCAGTCCTGCCCCGTCCCAGCGACATCCCCAGCCCGACACCAGCCCTGCCCCAGCCCCGGCCCTGCCCCAGCTCCAGTCCTGCCCCAGCCCCGGCCCCAGCCCTAGCCCCAGCCCTGCCCAGGACTTGGTTCCAGCCCAGGCTCCAGCCCTGGACCCAGCCCAGCCGCAGCCCCATCCATGCCCCCAGTCCCAGCCCTAGCCCAGCCCTGCTTTCAGCCCAGCCCCACGCCTGGACCCAGCCCCCGCCCTGCCCGGAACCCAGCCCCAGCCCAGCCCCAGCCCTGCCCCAGCTCCGGCCCTAGCCCTGTCCCCGGCCCCGGCCCCTGCCCCAGCCCCAGTCCTGCCCCATCCCAGCCCCCCAGCCCCAGCCGTGCCCCAACCCTGCCCTCCGCCCAGACCTGTCCCCAGCCCAGCCCCAGCCCATCCCAAGCCTCAGCCCTGGACCCAGCCCCAGCCCGAGCCCTGCCCCAGCCCAGCCCAAGTCACATCCAGACCTGCCCCGAACCCAGACCCAGCCCGGACCCAGCCCTGCCACAGGTCCTGCCCTAGCCCTGTCGCCATCCCAGGCCCCTGCCCCAGCCCCAGTCCCTGCCAATCTCCGCCCCAAACCCCAGCCCTGCGCCAGCCCTGCCCCTCAGCCCAGCCCCAGCCCCAGCCCGGCCAAGGCCCCAGCCCCAGCCCTGCCCCAGTCCCCCCCCCCAGCCCACCCTCAGCCCCGGCCCCAGCCCCAGCCCGGCCAAGGCCCCAGCCCCATCCCCAGCCCCAGCCCTGCCCCAGCCCAGAGCAAGCCACAGCCCAGCCCTGCCCCGAACCCAGCCCCAGCCCGGCCCCAGCCCTGGACCCAGGCCAGCCCTAACCTAGCCAGGCCCCAGCCCCAGGCCTAGCCCAGCCTCGGGCCCAGACCCAGCCCTGGACCCAGCCCCAGCCCTGGACCCAGCCCCAGCCCCAGCCCTGGACACAATCCCAGCCCCAGCCCCTGCCATGCCCCAGCCACAGCCCTGCCCCCGCACCCCAGCCCCAGCCCGGCTCCAGCCCTGCCCCAGCTCCGGCCCTAGCCCCTGTCCCCAGCCCCGGCCCCTGCCCCAGCCCCAGCCCCGGCCTCAACCTCAGATCCAGCCCTGCTCCCAGCCCTGCCCCGCACCCAGCCCCAGCCCGGCTCCAGCCCTGCCACAGCCCCAGCCCTAGCCCAGCCCAGCCCTCATCCCCAGCCCCAGCCCCAGCCCCAGCCCTGCCCCAGCCCCAGCCCTAGCCCAGCCCTTCCCAAGCCACAGCCCCAGCCCAGCCCCAGCCCCAGCCCTGCCCCAGCCCAACCCCAACCACAGCCCAGCCCCAGCCCTGGACCCAGCCCAGCCCAGCCTCAGCCCTGGCCCCAGCCCTGCCCCAGCCCCACCCCTAGCCTAGCCCTGCCCTCAGCCAGCCCCAGCCCACCCCCAGCCCAGCCCCAACCACAGCCCTGCCCCAGCCTCGGGCCCTGCCCTGCCCCAGCCCCAGCCCAGACCCCAGCCCAGCCCCACCCTCATCCCAAGCCCAGCCCCTGCCCCAGGCCCTGCCCTGCACCGAACCCAGACCCAGCCCGGCCCCAGCCCAGCCCCAGCCCTGGACCCAGCCCCAGCCCCCAGCTCCAGCCCAGCCCCAGGCCCTGCCCTGCACCGAACCCAGCCCCAGCCAAGCCCACCTCGGGGCCCCAGCCCTGTCCCCAGCCCCGGCCCCTGCCCCAGCCCCAGCCACAGCCCTAGCCCAGCCCTGCCCTTAGCCCAGCCCCAGCCCGGCCCCAGCCCTGCCCCAGCCACAGCCCTAGCCCAGCCCTGCCCTTAGCCCCAGCCCCAGCCCGGCCCCAGCCCTGCCCCAGCCACAGCCCTAGCCCAGCCCTGCCCTTAGCCCAGCCCCAGCCCCATCCCAAGCCCTGCCCCAGCCTCAGGCCCAGCCCTGCCCCAGGCCCAGCCCAGACCCCAGCCCAGCCCCAGCCACCGCCCAGCCCCCAGCCCTGGCCCCAGCCCAGCTCTAGCCAAGCCCAGGCCAGCCCCAGCCCCAGTCCCTGCCATGCCCCAGCCCCAGCCCTGCACTGAACCCAGCCGCAGCCCAGCCCCAGTCCTGCCCCATCCCAGCCCCAGCCCCAGCCCTGCCCCAGCCCAACTGCAGCCCCAGCCCCCGCCCCACCCCAGGCCTCAGCCCCGGCCCCACCTCAGCCCCAGCTCCAGCCCTGCCCCCAGCCCAGCCCTAGCCCAGCCCATACCCAGCCTCAGCCCTGCCCCAACCCAGCCCCAGCCCCGGCCCCAGCCCAGCCCCATCCCCTGCCCTGCCCCAGCCCAGCGCCAACCACAGCCCAGCCCCAGCCCTGGACCCAGCCCAGCCCAGCCTCAGCCCCGGCCCCAGCCCTGGACCCCAGCCCCACCCCTAGCCTAGCCCTGCCCTCAGCCCAGCCCCAGCCCTGCCCCCAGCCCAGCCTCAGCCCTGACCCAGTCCCAGCCCCAGCCCCAACCGTTCCCCCCAGCTCCAGCCCCAGCCCCACCCGTAGCCCCAGCCCCGGCCCCAGCCCAGCCCCAGCCCCAGCCCTGCACCGAACCCAGCCCCAGCCCAGACCCAGCCCTGCCCCAGCTCGGGCCCCAGCCCTGTACCCAGCCCCAGCCCTGCCCCAGCCCCAGCCCAAGCCCCAAACCCAGCCCTGCCCAAGACTTGGTTCCAGCCCCAGCCCCAGCCCTGCCCCCAGCTCAGCCCCAGCCCCGGCCTCAACCTCAGATCCAGCCCTGTTCCCAGCCCCGGCCCCCTGCCCCGGCTCCAGCCCTACCCCAGCCTTGCCCCAGCCTCGAGTCCAGCCCAGCCCCAGCCCCAGCCCTGCACCAAACCCAGCCCCAGCCCGGCCCCAGCCCTGCCTCAGCCCTGGCCCCAGACCCAGCCCCAGCCCCAGCCCCAGCCCCGGCCTCAGCCCCGGCCCCCCACCCAGCCCCAGCCCCATCCCTGCCCCCAGCCCCAGCCCCAGCCCAGCCCTGCCCCAGCCCCAGCCCTAGCCCAGCCCTGCTCTCAGCCCAGCCCCAGGACTGGACCCAGCCCCAGCCCTGCCCCGAACCCAGCCCCAGCCCTGCCCCAGCTCGGGCCCCTAGCCCTGTCCCCAGCCCCCGGCACCAGCCCTGCCCCAGTCCCAGCCCGTCCCCAGCCCTGCCCCAGCCCCTTCCCGAGCCCTGTCCCCAGCCCAGCCCCAGCCCTGTCCCCAGTCCCAGCCACAGCCCCCAGCCCAGCCCCAGCCCATGCCCCAGCCCTGCACCAGCCCAGCCACAGCCCCAGCCCAGCCCCTGCTCTGGAACCAGCCCCAGCCCCCACCCCAGCCTCAGCCCCAGCCCTGCCCAACCCATCCCCAGCCACAGCCCAGCCCCAGCCCTGGACCCAGCCCCAGCCCCAGCCCTACCCGTGGCCCCTAGCCCCGGCCCCACCAAACCCCACTCACAGCCCCATCCCCGGGCCCCAGCCCAGCCCTAGCCCAGCCCTGCCCCAGTCCCCGCCCTGCCCCAGCTCGGGCCCCAGCCCTATCCCCAGCCCCGACCCCTGCCCCAGCCCCAGTCCTGCCCCGTCCCAGCGACATCCCCAGCCCGACACCAGCCCTGCCCCAGCCCCAGCCCTGCCCCAGCTCCAGTCCTGCCCCAGCCCCGGCCCCAGCCCGGCTCCAGCCCTGCCCCAGCCCCAGCCCCTGCCCCAGCCCCAGTCCTGCCCCATCCCAGCCCCAAACCCCAGCCCTCCCCCAGCCCTGTCCCCAGCCCCTGCCCCAGCCCCAACCTCGTCCCCAGCCCAGCCCCAGCCCAAGCCCTACCCCAGCCCAGTCCCGGGTCCCAGCCCAGGCCCAGCCCTGCCACAGCACAAGCCCCAGCCCCAGCCCCAGCCCCATCCCCAGCCCTGCCCCCAGTCCAGCCCCAGCCCCATCCCTGCCCCCAGCCCAGCCCTAGCCCAGCCCATACCCAGCCCCAGCCCTGGACCCAGCCCCAGCCCCAGCCCCACCCCCCCGGCCTCAGCCCCGGCCCCAGCCCAGCCCCAGTCCCAGCCCTGCCCCAGCCCCAGCCCCGGCCACAGCCCAGCCACAGCCCTGCCCCAGTCCCCCCCCCAGCCCAACCTCAGCCCCGGCCCCAGCCCGGCCCCAGCCACAGCCCTAGCCCAGCCCTGCTCTTAGCCCAGCCCCAGCCCGGCCCCAGCCCTGTCCCCCAGCCCCAGCCCCTGCCCCAGCCCCACCCTCGGCACAGCCTAGCCGCAGCCCCAGCACCAACCATGGCCCCAGCCCAGCCCCAGTTTCAGCCCTGCCCCAGTCCCCGCCCCAGTCCCCCCCCCCAGCCCCACCCTCAACCCCCGGCCCCAGCCCGGCCCCAGCCACAGCCCTAGCCAGCCCTGCTCTTAGCCCAGCCCCAGCCCGGCCCCCAGCCCTGTCCCCCAGCCCCCTGCCCCAGCCCCACCCCCCGTCCCCAGCCCCAGCCCCTGCCCCAGACCTACCCCAGTCCAGCCCTGGTCCCAGCCCAGGCCCAGCCCTGCCCCAGCCCAAGCCCCAGCCCCAGCCCCAGTCCCAGCCCCATCCGTTCCTCCAGCCCATCCCAGCCCCATCCCTATCCCTGCCCACAGCCCTGCCCCAGCCTCGGGCCCTGCCCTGCCCCAGCCCAGCCCCAGCCCCAGCCCAGCCCCCTGCCCTGGACCCAGCCCCAGCCCCACCCCAGTCTCAGCCCCCAGCCCTGCCCCAGCTCCGGCCCCCAGCCCCGGCCCCAGACTCGGCCCCAGCCCTGCCCCAGCCACAGCCCTAGCCCAGCCCTGCCCTTAGCCCAGCCCCAGTCCGGCCCCAGCCCTGCCCCAGCCACAGCCCTAGCCCAACCCTGCCCTTAGCGCAGCCCCAGCCCCAGCCCCATCCGTTCCCCCAGCCCAGCCCATCCCCATCCCCATCCCCATCCCTGCCCCCAGTCCAGCCCCAGCCCCATCCCTGCCCCCAGCCCAGCCCTAGCCCAGCCCATACCCAGCCCCAGCCATGCCCCGAACACAGCCCCAGCCCAGCCCCAGCCCATGCCCCCGGCCTCAGCCCCGGCCCCAGCCCAGCCCCAGCCCCAACCCTGCCCCAGCCCAGCCCCGGCCCCAGCCCTGCCAGTCCTGGACCCAGACCCAGACCAGCCCTGCCCCAGACCAGGCCTAGCCCTGGAACCAGGCCCAGCCCTGCCCCGAACCCAGCCCCAGCCCTGCCCCAGCTCGGGCCCCAGCCCTGTCCACAACCCTGGCACCTGCCCCAGCCCTAGTCCTGCCCCAGCCCAGCCCAGCCCCAGCCCTGGACCCAGCCCTGCCCCAGTCCCCCCCCCCAGCCCAACCTCAGACCCCGGCCCCAGCCCGGCCCCAGCCACAGCCCTAGCCCAGCCCTGCTCTTAGCCCAGCCCCAGCCCGGGCCCCAGCCCTGTCCCCAGCCCCAGCCCCTGCCCCAGCCCCACCCTCGGCACCAGCCTAAGCCCGCAGCCCCAGCACCAACCATGGCCCCAGCCCAGCCCCAGTTTCAGCCCTGCCCCAAGTCCCCGCCCCAGTCCCCCCCCCAGCCCACCCTCAACCCCGGCCCCAGCCCTGGACCCAGCCCCACCCCTAGCCTAGCCCTGCCCTCAGCCCAGCCCCAGCCCAGCCCCCAGCCCAGCCTCAGCCCTGACCCAGTCCCAGCCCCAGCCCCATCCGTTCCCCCAGCTCCAGCCCCAGCCCCACCCGTGGCCCCAGCCCCGGCCCCAGCCCAGCCCCAGCCCCAGCCCCGGCCTCAGCCCCGGCCCCACCCCAGCCCCCAGCCCCATCCCTGCCCCCAGCCCAGCCCCAGCCCAGCCCTGCCCCAGCCCCAGCCCTAGCCCAGCCCTGCTCTCAGCCCAGCCCCAGGACTGGACCCAGCCCAGCCCTGCCCCGAACCCAGCCCCAGCCCTGCCCCAGCTCGGGCCCTAGCCCTGTCCCCAGCCCCGGCACCAGCCCTGCCCCAGTCCCAGCCCGTTCCCAGCCCTGCCCCAGCCCCGGCCCGAGCCCTGTCCCCAGCCCAGCCCCAGCCCTGTCCCAGTCCCAGCCACAGCCCCGGCCCCAGCCCCAGCCCAGCCCCAGCCCCAGCCCTGCCCCCAGCCCAGCCCCAGCCCATGCCCCAGCCCTGCACCAGCCCAGCCACAGCCCCAGCCCAGCCCCTGCTCTGGAACCAGCCCCAGCCCCACCCCAGCCTCAGCCCCAGCCCTGCCCAACCCATCCCCAGCCACAGCCCAGCCCCAGCCCTGCCCCCAGCCCAGCCCCAGCCCCGGCCTCAACCTCAGATCCAGCCCTGCTCCCAGCCCTGCCCCAGACCCAGCCCAGACCCCAGCCCAGCCCCACCCTCATCCCCAGCCCAGCCTCAGCCACAGCCCAGCCCCAGGCCAGCCCCAGCCACCCGCCCAGCCCCAGCCCTGGACCCAGCCCCAGCCCCAGCCCTGGCCCCAGCCCAGCCCTAGCCAGCCCAGCCCCAGCCCCAGCCCTGTACCCAGACCCAGACCAGCCCTGCAACCGAACCCAGTCCCAGCCCGGCCCCAGCCCTGTCCCAGCTCGGGCCCCAGCCCTATCCCTAGCCCCGGCCCCTGCACCAGCCCTAGTCCTGCCCCATCCTTGCCCCATCCCCAGCCCTGGACCCAGCCCAGCCCCCAGCCCATCCATGCCCCCAGTCCCAGCCCTAGCCCAGCCCTGCTTTCAGCCCAGCCCCACGCCTGGACCCAGCCCCAGCCCTGCCCGGAAACCCAGCCCCAGCCCAGCCCCAGCCCTGCCCCAGCTCCGGCCCTAGCCCTGTCCCCGGCCCCGGCCCCCTGCCCCAGCCCCAGTCCTGCCCCATTCCAGCCCCCAGCCCCAGCCGTGCCCCAACCCTGCCCTCAGCCCAGCCCTGTCCCCAGCCCAGCCCGAGCCCTGCCCCAGCCCCAGCCCTGGACCCAGCCCCAGCCCCAGTCCTGCCCCATCCCAGCCCCCAGCCCCAGCCGTGCCCCAACCCTGCCCTCCGCCCAGACCTGTCCCCAGCCCAGCCCCAGCCCATCCCAAGCCTCAGCCCTGGACCAGCCCCAGCCCGAGCCCTGCCCCCAGCCCAGCCTCAGCCCTGACCCAGTCCCAGCCCCAGCCCCATCCGTTCCCCCAGCTCCAGCCCCAGCCCCACCCATGGCCCCAGCCCCGGCCCCAGCCCAGCCCTAGCCCCCAGCCCTGTCCGCAGCCCCAGCCCCAGACCCAGACCCAGCCCCGGCCTCAGCCCTGGCCCCACCCCAGCCCCAGCCCCATCCCTGCCCCCAGCCCAGCCCAGCCCAGCCCTGCCCCAGCCCCAGCCCTAGCCCAGCCCTGCTCTCAGCCCAGCCCCAGGACTGGACCCAGCCCCAGCCCTGCCCCGAACCCAGCCCCAGCCCCTGCCCCAGCTCGGGCCCTAGCCCTGTCCCCAGCCCCGGCACCAGCCCTACCCCAGTCCAGCCCGTCCCAGCCCTGCCCCAGCCCCTTCCCGAGCCCTGTCCCCAGCCCAGCCCCAGCCCTGTCCCAGTCCCAGCCACAGCCCCGGCCCCAGCCCAGCCCAGCCCCAGCCCCAGCCCTGCCCCCAGCCCAGCCCCAGCCCATGCCCCAGCCCTGCACCAGCTCGGGCCCTAGCCCTGTCCCCAGCCCCGGCACCAGCCCTACCCCAGTCCCAAGCCCGTCCCCAGCCCAGCCCCAGCCCTGTCCCAGTCCCAGCCACAGCCCCGGCCCCAGCCCCAGCCCCAGCCCCAGCCCCAGCCCTGCCCCCAGCCCAGCCCCAGCCCATGCCCCAGCCCTGCACCAGCCCAGCCACAGCCCCAGCCCAGCCCCTGCTCTGGAACCAGCCCCAGCCCCACCCCAGCCTCAGCCCCCAGCCCTGCCCAACCCATCCCCAGCCACAGCCCAGCCCCAGCCCTGGACCCAGCCCCAGCCCCAGCCCTACCCGTGGCCCCTAGCCCCGGCCCCACCAAACCCCACTCACAGCCCCATCCCCGGCCCCAGCCCAGCCCTAGCCCAGCCCTGCCCCAGTCCCCCGCCCTGCCCCAGCTCGGGCCCCAGCCCTATCCCCAGCCCCGACCCCTGCCCCAGCCCCAGTCCTGCCCCGTCCCAGCGACATCCCCAGCCCGACACCAGCCCTGCCCCAGCCCCGGCCCTGCCCCAGCTCCAGTCCTGCCCCAGCCCCCGGCCCCAGCCCTAGCCCCAGCCCTGCCCAGGACTTGGTTCCAGCCCAGGCTCCAGCCCTGGACCCAGCCCAGCCGCAGCCCCATCCATGCCCCCAGTCCCAGCCCTAGCCCAGCCCTGCTTTCAGCCCAGCCCCACGCCTGGACCCAGCCCCCGCCCTGCCCGGAACCCAGCCCCAGCCCAGCCCCAGCCCTGCCCCAGCTCCGGCCCTAGCCCTGTCCCCGGCCCCGGCCCCTGCCCCAGCCCCAGTCCTGCCCCATCCCAGCCCCCAGCCCCAGCCGTGCCCCAACCCTGCCCTCAGCCCAGCCCTGTCCCCAGCCCAGCCCGAGCCCTGCCCCAGCCCCAGCCCCATCCCTGCCCCCAGCCCAGCCCTAGCCCAGCCCATACCCAGCCCCAGCCATGCCCCGAACACAGCCCCAGCCCAGCCCCAGCCCATGCCCCCGGCCTCAGCCCCGGCCCCAGCCCAGCCCCAGCCCCAACCCTGCCCCAGCCCAGCCCCGGCCCCAGCCCTGCCCCAGTCCTGGACCCAGACCCAGACCCAGCCCTGCCCCAGACCAGGCCTAGCCCTGGAACCAGGCCCAGCCCTGCCCCGAACCCAGCCCCAGCCCTGCCCCAGCTCGGGCCCCAGCCCTGTCCACAACCCTGGCACCTGCCCCAGCCCTAGTCCTGCCCCAGCCCAGCCCAGCCCCAGCCCTGGACCCAGCCCCAGCCCCAGCCCCACCCCCGGCCTCAGCCCCGGCCCCAGCCCAGCCCCAGTCCCAGCCCTGCCCCAGCCCAGCCCCGGCCACAGCCAAGCCACAGCCCTGCCCCAGTCCCCCCCCCCAGCCCAACCTCAGCCCCGGCCCCAGCCCGGCCCCAGCCACAGCCCTAGCCCAGCCCTGCTCTTAGCCCAGCCCCAGCCCGGCCCCAGCCCTGTCCCCAGCCCCAGCCCCTGCCCCAGCCCCACCCTCGGCACCAGCCTAGCCGCAGCCCCAGCACCAACCATGGCCCCAGCCCAGCCCCAGTTTCAGCCCTGCTCCAGTCCCCGCCCCAGTCCCCCCCCCCAGCCCACCCTCAACCCCGGCCCCAGCCCTGGACCCAGCCCCACCCCTAGCCTAGCCCTGCCCTCAGCCCAGCCCCAGCCCAGCCCCCAGCCCAGCCTCAGCCCTGACCCAGTCCCAGGCCCAGCCCCATCCGTTCCCCCAGCTCCAGCCCCAGCCCCACCCGTGGCCCCAGCCCCGGCCCCAGCCCAGCCCCAGCCCCAGCCCCGGCCTCAGCCCCGGCCCCACCCCAGCCCCAGCCCCATCCCTGCCCCCAGCCCAGCCCCAGCCCAGCCCTGCCCCAGCCCCAGCCCTAGCCCAGCCCTGCTCTCAGCCCAGCCCCAGGACTGGACCCAGCCCCAGCCCTGCCCCGAACCCAGCCCCAGCCCTGCCCCAGCTCGGGCCCTAGCCCTGTCCCCAGCCCCGGCACCAGCCCTACCCCAGTCCCAGCCCGTCCCCAGCCCTGCCCCAGCCCCTTCCCGAGCCCTGTCCCCAGCCCAGCCCCAGCCCTGTCCCAGTCCCAGCCACAGCCCCGGCCCCAGCCCCAGCCCAGCCCCAGCCCCATCCCTGCCCCCAGCCCAGCCCCAGCCCATGCCCCAGCCCTGCACCAGCCCAGCCACAGCCCCAGCCCAGCCCCTGCTCTGGAACCAGCCCCAGCCCCACCCCAGCCTCAGCCCCAGCCCTGCCCAACCCATCCCCAGCCACAGCCCAGCCCCAGCCCTGGACCCAGCCCCAGCCCCAGCCCTACCCGTGGCCCCTAGCCCCGGCCCCACCAAACCCCACTCACAGCCCCATCCCCGGCCCCAGCCCAGCCCTAGCCCAGCCCTGCCCCCAGTCCCCGCCCTGCCCCAGCTCGGGCCCCAGCCCTATCCCCAGCCCCGACCCCTGCCCCAGCCCCAGTCCTGCCCCGTCCCAGCGACATCCCCAGCCCGACACCAGCCCTGCCCCAGCCCCGGCCCTGCCCCAGCTCCAGTCCTGCCCCAGCCCCGGCCCCAGCCCTAGCCCCAGCCCTGCCCAGGACTTGGTTCCAGCCCAGGCTCCAGCCCTGGACCCAGCCCAGCCGCAGCCCCATCCATGCCCCCAGTCCCAGCCCTAGCCCAGCCCTGCTTTCAGCCCAGCCCCACGCCTGGACCCAGCCCCCGCCCTGCCCGGAACCCAGCCCCAGCCCAGCCCCAGCCCTGCCCCAGCTCCGGCCCTAGCCCTGTCCCCGGCCCCGGCCCCTGCCCCAGCCCCAGTCCTGCCCCATCCCAGCCCCCAGCCCCAGCCGTGCCCCAACCCTGCCCTCAGCCCAGCCCTGTCCCCAGCCCAGCCCGAGCCCTGCCCCAGCCCCAGCCCTGGACCCAGCCCCAGCCCCAGTCCTGCCCCATCCCAGCCCCCAGCCCCAGCCGTGCCCCAACCCTGCCCTCCGCCCAGACCTGTCCCCAGCCCAGCCCCAGCCCATCCCAAGCCTCAGCCCTGGACCCAGCCCCAGCCCGAGCCCTGCCCCAGCCCAGCCCAAGTCACATCCCAGACCTGCCCCGAACCCAGACCCAGCCCGGACCCAGCCCTGCCACAGGTCCTGCCCTAGCCCTGTCGCCATCCCAGGCCCCTGCCCCAGCCCCAGTCCTGCCAATCTCCGCCCCAAACCCCAGCCCTGCGCCAGCCCTGCCCTCAGCCCAGCCCCAGCCCCAGCCCGGCCAAGGCCCCAGCCCCAGCCCTGCCCCAGTCCCCCCCCCAGCCCACCCTCAGCCCCGGCCCCAGCCCCAGCCCCAGCCCTGCCCAAGCCTTGGTTCCAGCCCCGGCCCTAGCACAGCCCCAGCCCTACCCCTAACTCAGCCCTAGCCCCATCCCTGCCCCCAGCCCCAGCCCCAGCTGCAGCCCCACCCACGACACCAGCCCAGCCACAGCCCCAGCCACAACCTTGGCCCCAGCCCAGCCCCAGTTCCAGCCCTGCCCCAGCCCTGCCCCAGCCTCGGGCCCAGCCCTGCCCCAGCCCCAGCTCAGCCCCAGCCCCAGCCCCAGCCCTGCCCCAGCCCAGCCCCAACCACAGCCCAGCCCCAGCCCAGCCCCAGCCCCAGCCCTGCACCGAACCCAGCCCCAGCTCGGGCCCCAGCCCCGGCCCCAGCCCCGGCCCATGCCCCAGCCCTAGTCCTGCCCCATCCCAGCTGCATCCCCAGCCCTGGACCCAGCCCCAGCCCAAACGCCACCACCCGCCCTCAGCCCCGGCCCCAGCCCAGCCCCAGCCCCATCCCTGCTCCCAGCCCTGGCCCCAGCACTGCCCCAGCCCCAGCCCCGGTCCCAGCCCCAGTCCCGGCCCCAGGCCGGCCCTAACCTAGCCCTGCCCCATCCCCAGCCCTAGCTCATCCCTGCCGTCAACCCAGCCCCAGCCCTGGACCCAGCCCCAGTGTTAGTCCCAGCCCTAGCATTAGTCCCAGCCCTGCCCCAGCCCTACCCCAGCCCAGGCCCCAGCCCCAGCAACAGCCTCATCCCTGCTCCCAGCCCAGCCCTAGCCCAGACCCTGCCCAGCCCAAACCACAGCCCAGCCCCAGCCCTGGACCCAGCCCCAGCCCCAGCCCCAGCCCCAGCCCTGCCCCAGCCCAGAGCAAGCCACAGCCCAGCCCTGCCCCGAACCCAGCCCCAGCCCAGCCCCAGCCCATCCCAAGCCTCAGCCCTGGACCCAGCCCCAGCCCGAGCCCTGCCCCCAGCCCAGCCTCAGCCCTGACCCAGTCCCAGCCCCAGCCCCATCCGTTCCCCCAGCTCCAGCCCCAGCCCCACCCATGGCCCCAGCCCCGGCCCCAGCCCAGCCCTAGCCCCAGCCCTGTCCGCAGCCCCAGCCCCAGCCCCAGACCCAGCCCCGGCCTCAGCCCTGGCCCCACCCCAGCCCCAGCCCCATCCCTGCCCCCAGCCCAGCCCCAGCCCAGCCCTGCCCCAGCCCCAGCCCTAGCCCAGCCCTGCTCTCAGCCCAGCCCCAGGACTGGACCCAGCCCCAGCCCTGCCCCGAACCCAGCCCCAGCCCTGCCCCAGCTCGGGCCCTAGCCCTGTCCCCAGCCCCGGCACCAGCCCTACCCCAGTCCCAGCCCGTCCCCAGCCCTGCCCCAGCCCCTTCCCGAGCCCTGTCCCCAGCCCAGCCCCAGCCCTGTCCCAGTCCCAGCCACAGCCCCGGCCCCAGCCCCAGCCCAGCCCCAGCCCCATCCCTGCCCCCAGCCCAGCCCCAGCCCATGCCCCAGCCCTGCACCAGCCCAGCCACAGCCCCAGCCCAGCCCCTGCTCTGGAACCAGCCCCAGCCCCACCCCAGCCTCAGCCCCAGCCCTGCCCAACCCATCCCCAGCCACAGCCCAGCCCCAGCCCTGGACCCAGCCCCAGCCCCAGCCCTACCCGTGGCCCCTAGCCCCGGCCCCACCAAACCCCACTCACAGCCCCATCCCCGGCCCCAGCCCAGCCCTAGCCCAGCCCTGCCCCAGTCCCCGCCCTGCCCCAGCTCGGGCCCCAGCCCTATCCCCAGCCCCGACCCCTGCCCCAGCCCCAGTCCTGCCCCGTCCCAGCGACATCCCCAGCCCGACACCAGCCCTGCCCCAGCCCCGGCCCTGCCCCAGCTCCAGTCCTGCCCCAGCCCCGGCCCCAGCCCTAGCCCCAGCCCTGCCCAGGACTTGGTTCCAGCCCAGGCTCCAGCCCTGGACCCAGCCCAGCCGCAGCCCCATCCATGCCCCCAGTCCCAGCCCTAGCCCAGCCCTGCTTTCAGCCCAGCCCCACGCCTGGACCCAGCCCCCGCCCTGCCCGGAACCCAGCCCCAGCCCAGCCCCAGCCCTGCCCCAGCTCCGGCCCTAGCCCTGTCCCCGGCCCCGGCCCCTGCCCCAGCCCCAGTCCTGCCCCATCCCAGCCCCCAGCCCCAGCCGTGCCCCAACCCTGCCCTCAGCCCAGCCCTGTCCCCAGCCCAGCCCGAGCCCTGCCCCAGCCCCAGCCCTGGACCCAGCCCCAGCCCCAGTCCTGCCCCATCCCAGCCCCCAGCCCCAGCCGTGCCCCAACCCTGCCCTCCGCCCAGACCTGTCCCCAGCCCAGCCCCAGCCCATCCCAAGCCTCAGCCCTGGACCCAGCCCCAGCCCGAGCCCTGCCCCAGCCCAGCCCAAGTCACATCCCAGACCTGCCCCGAACCCAGACCCAGCCCGGACCCAGCCCTGCCACAGGTCCTGCCCTAGCCCTGTCGCCATCCCAGGCCCCTGCCCCAGCCCCAGTCCTGCCAATCTCCGCCCCAAACCCCAGCCCTGCGCCAGCCCTGCCCTCAGCCCAGCCCCAGCCCCAGCCCGGCCAAGGCCCCAGCCCCAGCCCTGCCCCAGTCCCCCCCCCAGCCCACCCTCAGCCCCGGCCCCAGCCCCAGCCCCAGCCCTGCCCAAGCCTTGGTTCCAGCCCCGGCCCTAGCACAGCCCCAGCCCTACCCCTAACTCAGCCCTAGCCCCATCCCTGCCCCCAGCCCCAGCCCCAGCTGCAGCCCCACCCACGACACCAGCCCAGCCACAGCCCCAGCCACAACCTTGGCCCCAGCCCAGCCCCAGTTCCAGCCCTGCCCCAGCCCTGCCCCAGCCTCGGGCCCAGCCCTGCCCCAGCCCAGCTCAGCCCCAGCCCCAGCCCCAGCCCTGCCCCAGCCCAGCCCCAACCACAGCCCAGCCCCAGCCCAGCCCCAGCCCCAGCCCTGCACCGAACCCAGCCCCAGCTCGGGCCCCAGCCCCGGCCCCAGCCCCGGCCCATGCCCCAGCCCTAGTCCTGCCCCATCCCAGCTGCATCCCCAGCCCTGGACCCAGCCCCAGCCCAAACGCCACCACCGCCCTCAGCCCCGGCCCCAGCCCAGCCCCAGCCCCATCCCTGCTCCAGCCCTGGCCCCAGCACTGCCCCAGCCCCAGCCCCGGTCCCAGCCCCAGTCCCGGCCCCAGGCCGGCCCTAACCTAGCCCTGCCCCATCCCCAGCCCTAGCTCATCCCTGCCGTCAACCCAGCCCCAGCCCTGGACCCAGCCCCAGTGTTAGTCCCAGCCCTAGCATTAGTCCCAGCCCTGCCCCAGCCCTACCCCAGCCCAGGCCCAGCCCCAGCAACAGCCTCATCCCTGCTCCCAGCCCAGCCCTAGCCCAGACCCTGCCCAGCCCAAACCACAGCCCAGCCCCAGCCCTGGACCCAGCCCCAGCCCCAGCCCCAGCCCCAGCCCTGCCCCAGCCCAGAGCAAGCCACAGCCCAGCCCTGCCCCGAACCCAGCCCCAGCCCGGCCCAGCCCTGGACCCAGGCCAGCCCTAACCTAGCCAGGCCCCAGCCCCAGGCCTAGCCCAGCCTCAGGCCCAGACCCAGCCCTGGACCCAGCCCCAGCCCCAGCCCTGGACACAATCCCAGCCCCAGCCCCTGCCATGCCCCAGCCACAGCCCTGCCCGCACCCAGCCCCAGCCCGGCTCCAGCCCTGCCCAGCTCCGGCCCTAGCCCTGTCCCCAGCCCCGGCCCCTGCCCCAGCCCCAGCCCCGGCCTCAACCTCAGATCCAGCCCTGCTCCCAGCCCTGCCCCGCACCCAGCCCCAGCCCGGCTCCAGCCCTGCCACAGCCCCAGCCCTAGCCCAGCCCAGCCCTCATCCCCAGCCCCAGCCCCAGCCCCAGCCCTGCCCCAGCCCCAGCCCTAGCCCAGCCCTTCCCAAGCCACAGCCCCAGCCCAGCCCCAGCCCCAGCCCTGCCCCAGCCCAACCCCAACCACAGCCCAGCCCCAGCCCTGGACCCAGCCCAGCCCAGCCTCAGCCCTGGCCCCAGCCCTGCCCCAGCCCCACCCCTAGCCTAGCCCTGCCCTCAGCCAGCCCCAGCCCACCCCCAGCCCAGCCCCAACCACAGCCCTGCCCCAGCCTCGGGCCCTGCCCTGCCCCAGCCCCAGCCCAGACCCCAGCCCAGCCCCACCCTCATCCCAAGCCCAGCCCCTGCCCCAGGCCCTGCCCTGCACCGAACCCAGACCCAGCCCGGCCCCAGCCCAGCCCCAGCCCTGGACCCAGCCCCAGCCCCAGCTCCAGCCCAGCCCCAGGCCCTGCCCTGCACCGAACCCAGCCCCAGCCAAGCCCACCTCGGGCCCCAGCCCTGTCCCCAGCCCCGGCCCCTGCCCCAGCCCCAGCCACAGCCCTAGCCCAGCCCTGCCCTTAGCCCAGCCCCAGCCCGGCCCCAGCCCTGCCCCAGCCACAGCCCTAGCCCAGCCCTGCCCTTAGCCCAGCCCCAGCCCGGCCCCAGCCCTGCCCCAGCCACAGCCCTAGCCCAGCCCTGCCCTTAGCCCAGCCCCAGCCCCATCCCAAGCCCTGCCCCAGCCTCAGGCCCAGCCCTGCCCCAGGCCCAGCCCAGACCCCAGCCCAGCCCCAGCCACCGCCCAGCCCCAGCCCTGGCCCCAGCCCAGCTCTAGCCAAGCCCAGGCCAGCCCCAGCCCCAGTCCCTGCCATGCCCCAGCCCCAGCCCTGCACTGAACCCAGCCGCAGCCCAGCCCCAGTCCTGCCCCATCCCAGCCCCAGCCCCAGCCCTGCCCCAGCCCAACTGCAGCCCCAGCCCCCGCCCCACCCCAGGCCTCAGCCCCGGCCCCACCTCAGCCCCAGCTCCAGCCCTGCCCCCAGCCCAGCCCTAGCCCAGCCCATACCCAGCCTCAGCCCTGCCCCAACCCAGCCCCAGCCCGGCCCCAGCCCAGCCCCATCCCCTGCCCTGCCCCAGCCCAGCGCCAACCACAGCCCAGCCCCAGCCCTGGACCCAGCCAAGCCCAGCCTCAGCCCCGGCCCCAGCCCTGGACCCAGCCCCACCCCTAGCCTAGCCCTGCCCTCAGCCCAGCCCCAGCCCTGCCCCCAGCCCAGCCTCAGCCCTGACCCAGTCCCAGCCCCAGCCCCAACCGTTCCCCCAGCTCCAGCCCCAGCCCCACCCGTAGCCCCAGCCCCGGCCCCAGCCCAGCCCCAGCCCCAGCCCTGCACCGAACCCAGCCCCAGCCCGGACCCAGCCCTGCCCCAGCTCGGGCCCCAGCCCTGTACCCAGCCCCAGCCCTGCCCCAGCCCCAGCCCAAGCCCCAAACCCAGCCCTGCCCAAGACTTGGTTCCAGCCCCAGCCCCAGCCCTGCCCCCAGCTCAGCCCCAGCCCCGGCCTCAACCTCAGATCCAGCCCTATTCCCAGCCCCGGCCCCTGCCCCGGCTCCAGCCCTACCCCAGCCTTGCCCCAGCCTCGAGTCCAGCCCAGCCCCAGCCCCAGCCCTGCACCGAACCCAGCCCCAGCCCGGCCCCAGCCCTGCCTCAGCCCTGGCCCCAGCACTGCCCCAGCCCCAGCCCTAGCCTAGCCCTGCTCTCAGCCCAGCCCCAGCCCTTCCCCAGCCCCAGCCCTAGCCAAGCCCTGCTCTCAGCCCAGACCCAGGCCTGGACCCAGCCCCAGCCCTGCCTCAAACCCAGCCCCAGCCCAGCCACTGCCCTGTCCCCAGCCCCGGCCCCTGCCCCAGCCCCAGTCCTGCCCCATCCCAGCCCCCAGCCCCAGCCTGGCCGGAGCCCTGCCACAGCCCTGCCGCAGCCTCGAGCCCAGCCCTGTCCCAGGCCCAGCCCAGAACCCAGCCCAGCCTCAGCCCCGGCCCCAGCCCAGCCCCAGCCCCACCCCTAGCCTAGCCCTGCCCTCAGCCCAGCCCCAGCCCTTCCCCAGCCCCAGCCCTAGCCCAGCCTACCCTCATCCCCAGCCCCAGCCCAGCCCCAATCACAGCCCAGCCCCAGCCCTGGACCCAGCCCAGCATCAGCCCCGGCCCCTGCCCCAGCCCCAGCCCTGCCCTCAGCCCAGCCCCAGCCCCAGCCCTGCCTCAGTCCCCGCCCCAGCCCACCCTCAGCCCCGGCCCTAGCCCTGCCCCCAGCCCTGCCCCAGCCCTGCCCCAGCCCTGCCCAAGACTTGGTTCCAGCCCCAGCCCCAGCCCTGCCCCCAGCCCAGCCCCAGCCCCGGCCTCAACCTCAGATCCAGCCCTGCTCCCAGCCCCGGCCCCAGCCCTGGCTCCAGCCCTACCCCAGCCTTGCCCCAGCCTCGAGTCCAGCCTTGTCCCAGGCCCAGCCCAGAACCCAGCCCAGCCTCAGCCCTGGCCCCAGCACAGCCCCAGCCCCAGCCCTAGCCTAGCCCTGCCCTCAGCCCAGCCCCATCCCTTCCCCAGCCCCAGCCCTAGCCAAGCCCTGCTCTCAGCCCAGACCCAGGCCTGGACCCAGCCCCAGCCCTGCCCCAAACCCAGCCCCAGCCCAGCCACAGCCCTGTCCCCAGCCCCGGCCCCTGCCCCAGCCTCAGCCCCGGCCCCAGCCCAGCCCCAGCCCCACCCCTAGCCCAACCCTGCCCTCAGCCCAGCCCCAGCCCTGCCACAGCCCCAGCCCTAGCCCAGCCCAGCCCTCATCCCCGGCCCCAGCCCTGGACCCAGCCCAGCCCAGCCCCAGCCCCGGCCCCAGCCCTGCCCCAGCCCCAGCCCTAGCCCAGCCCTTCCCAAGCCACAGCCCCAGCCCAGCCCCAGCCCCAGCCCTGCCCCAGCCCAACCCCAACCACAGCCCAGCCCCAGCCCTGGACCCAGCCCAGCCCAGCCTCAGCCCCGGCCCCAGCCCTGCCCCAGCCCCACCCCTACACTAGCCATGCCCTCAGCCAGCCCCAGCCCACCCCCAGCCCAGCCCCAACCACAGCCCAGCCCCAGCCCTCCACCCAGCCCCAGCCCCACCCCAGCCCCTGCCCAGCCCAAGCCACAGCCCAGCCCCAGCCCTGGACACAGCCCCAGGCCCAGCTCTGCCCCAGCCCAGACCAAGCCACAGCCCAGCCCTGCCCCGAACCCAGCCCCAGCCCGGCCCCAGCCCTGCCCCAGCCCTGGCCCGGTCCCAGCCCCAGTCCCGGCCCCAGGCCGGCCCTAACCTAGCCCTGCCCCATCCCCAGCTCTAGCTCAGCCCTGCCGTCAGCCCAGCCCCAGCCCCCGCCATGCCCCAGCCCCAGTCCTACACCAAACCCAGCCCCATCCCTGCACTCAGCCCAGCCCTAGCCCAGCCCTGACCCAGCCACAGCCCAGCCCCAGCCCTGGACCCAGCCCCAGCCCTGGACCCAGCCCAGCCACAGCCCCAGCCCTGCCCCAGCCCAGCCCCAGCCCCAGCCCCAGCCCCAGTCCAGCCCCAGCCCTGCCCCAGCCCAGCCCAAGCCCCAGCCCAGCCCCAGCCCTGGACCCAGCCCCAGCCCCATCCCTGCCCCCAGCCCTGCCCCAGCCCAACCCCAGCCCCATCCGTTCCCCCAGCTCGGCCCATCCCCATCCCCATCCCTACCCCCAGCCGAGCCCCAGCCCCAGCCCTACCCAAGCCCAGCCCCAGCCCTGGCCCCAGCCCCAGCCCCCGCCATGCCCCAGCCCCAGCCCTACACCAAACCCAGCCCCATCCCTGCTCTCAGCCCAGCCCAGACCCAGCCCTGACCCAGTCACCGCCCAGCCCCAGCCCTGGACCAAGCCCCAGCCCCAGCCCTGGACCCAGCCCAGACCCAGCCCAGCCCCAGCCCAGCCCAGCCCCAGACCTGGACCCAGCCCAGACCCAGCCCAGGCCCAGCCCAGCCCCAGCCGCAGCCCTGGACCCAGCCCCAGCCCCAGCCCCCGCCATGCCCCAGCCCCAGCCCTGCACCAAACCCAGCCACATCCCCATCCCCAGCCCAGCCCTAGCCCAGCCCTGACCCAGCCCCCACCCTGCCCCAGCCGCAGCCCTAGCCCAGCCCTGCTCTCAGCCCCGCCCCAGGCCTGGACCCAGCCCCAGCCCTGCCCTCAGCCCAGCCCCAGCCCCAGCCCTGCCTCAGTCCCCGCCCCAGCCCACCCTCAGCCCCGGCCCCAGCCCTGCCCCCAGCCCTGCCCCAGCCCTGCCCCAGCCCTGCCCAAGACTTGGTTCCAGCCCCAGCCCCAGCCCTGCCCCCAGCCCAGCCCCAGCCCCGGCCTCAACCTCAGATCCAGCCCTGCTCCCAGCCCCGGCCCCAGCCCTGGCTCCAGCCCTACCCCAGCCTTGCCCCAGCCTCGAGTCCAGCCTTGTCCCAGGCCCAGCCCAGAACCCAGCCCAGCCTCAGCCCTGGCCCCAGCACTGCCCCAGCCCCAGCCCTAGCCTAGCCCTGCCCTCAGCCCAGCCCCATCCCTTCCCCAGCCCCAGCCCTAGCCAAGCCCTGCTCTCAGCCCAGACCCAGGCCTGGACCTGTTGTCGGACAAGAGGGGACATGGGTCCCAGGAACACCTGTGCAATTCAGGCCTTGAAGAATTCTCTGTTGATAATATACTGGCGGAGAGGAGATGTGAGAAAGTGCTGATTGCTTGGTATGCTGAAGTCCAGCTGCCCCTGAGATGGGAGGCAAGCAAGATAAGGAGGAGGCGAGATCTGGGAAAGAGAGCAATTAGGCCGGATGGAAGAATTCCACAGAGTTGTGAAAACAATGATGTAACCTTTTAGAGAGCAACCAATAGTATGTTGCCAAGTGGGCATAATTATAGCAAACTGTATATAAGATGTGTCTGATGCTCAATAAAGTGGAATCCGCTGATCAAATTGGTCGTTAAAGCGGCCCCCTTCTTGCAGTAAGTGGCGCTCGAACACGGGACCCTAATGAAGACAAACGTTAGGGTTTAAGAAGTTCTTCGGGACGTTGGGAGATTCGCAGTAAGCCGGGAGGCAAGAAGACGGCCGGCCCGGGATAGCAGTACCGGAGGCTGCAGAAAAGGGAAGACAGCCTTGAAGCCGAAGACGCTGTAGAGCCGGAAACTGCTTAAACGAGGTCTGTGCGCACAGGTATTAACGTTTAAATACGGATATGGATAGGCAGGCAGCGTATGATTTATTTATATGCTTTTTAGAAAAGCGACAGTGTAAGTTAAATTTTACAAAGGAGTTGGTGCCAGCTGTTAAGCTATGCAGAAGAGTTAGGATATTTTAAGGACCCAAATGAGGTGTTTGAAAAATTGCAGTGGAAAAAGTCTGGACAAGACTTGTGGCTGCATGGCTTAGATGATGAAAAACGAGCAAAGGAGTGTGGAAAATGGTGGAAGATGGTTATGACAGCACTGGATCAGCATCGTGCTGAGCAAGTGGCAGCTTATCAAGCCAGGGTACGATTAGATTGTACGGACCCAAACGGAGCAAGTGTTACACATGCTGGGTTGCCTTTGTCAGAAGAGGTTCAGGATTATTTAAGAAAGGAGAAGGCTGCGTGTGTAAAAGGGCTAGGTGGCAGAGTCGAATTACAATCTGTAACACAGGACTCTGCTGAGGAGCCTTCCCCGTATCTTTTAGCTGAGCAAATTGTACAGGAGAAGAAAGTAAGTGAGGGAGAGGAGACAAACAGGGCGATAGATCCTGGAGGTAGTGTTAAAGATCATGCAAGAAAGCACGCAGAGTATTGGCGAAAGGTTGCAGAACACTTAAACGCCGAAGGAGATCAGGAAGGGCTTAGCCGGCTGGCTGCTTCACATCAAGTTCTTCCAGTAATGTATACACAGGTCCCTGGGGAGCAAAATGTTGTCCAGGCTGATGTAACCCAATTGCCATGGAAATTGTTATCTCAATTACGACAGACTGCGAGTCAGTTTGGGATTCAATCTGAACCAGCTAGACAGATGATTGATTTTATTTACATGAACTATAATATGTTACCTAGAGATTCTTATAATGTTATGAAGCTGATCCTAACAGCATCTCAATTTATGACATTTTTGAATGAGTGGGAACACCTAGCTAGACAATCAGCTGGAGTACAAAGACAGCAAAACGACCCACTATTTGATGTAACAGTAGATCAGTTGTGTGGAACGGGACAGTATGAGAGACCAGAGTTACAGGCACTTTTACAGCCGCCTGTTTTGCAAGCATCAGCCCAGATAGTGAGGATGGCTTTTGACAAGCAGAAGGATGGAAATGCAAATCCTCACTATATGGGAATTAAGCAAGGTAGACAGGAACCTCTTGGTGAATTTGTGGATAAGTTGCTTGCCACACTTAGAGCAGCAAGCGTAGGAGAAGGTATCCGAGAGGCAATTTTAAGGCAGTGTTTAATGCAGAATGGGAACCAGCAGACGCAGCAGCTTATTACATCAGCAGATCCTAGATGGACGGTAGCCTAATTGTTGCAGAGGGCTCAGGACTTGCCAAGCAATCCGATGGCCATGCTGACGGAGGTGATTGATAAGGGATTACAAAAACAGGCTGAGGTGTTGTCAATGACAATGACAAAACAGCTTGAGCATAGTCAACAGGTTATGGCAGCCTTAGTACCTTTGCGCACAGACTCGAAAGGGCAAGGCCGACCCTATAAGCAGTCATCAGACGAAATACAGTGTCATCGAAAAGCGTAAGGCGGAGATATCGTCTAAAGTAATGCCTGGACTTTTGGCCCATAGATCCGCTTTAGGGCATTTCCCTAGCGGAGATAGTTATTTTGATGAAGCTTGTTGGAGAGAATACAGGAACAAGTTGTGGGACTTGGTTATAGATGGTGATAAAACTGCTATAAAGCTGCAAAGTCGTGGCGAGAATGCATGAACTGTGTTAAAACCTACGAACTGAAACAGTGAATGGCTGCTGCAGTTAGAGCAACTTTGTCAGGACGAGATGCAGCGCCAGGTGTATCTGAGTTGCAGCTGAAAGATGTGTCTGAGAACTGTCGACCGATCGACCGGGGCCGCCCCCGATACATCTTGCGGCGACCACACCGCGTTTACCAGCCGTCACCACTGCCGTTTGCACACAGCGGGGAACCTTCCTCTGACATCGCCAGCGACGGCTCGGACTCGGAAGATAACACCGGCAGCGAGGAATTCAAACAGCGCCGACTTTGCTTTACGGCCCCTCTTAGAAAAAATGGAGCGCTTGGAGGCTCGCGGTTACAGCGTTCCTGCCACCCGCACTCCTCCCGCGAGCCCTGCCGGCCCCCGCGGATACCGACGGCTCCGACCAAGGCGGTACCCGGCTGACGCACCACCGACACCGACAGCACCGACAGTAGCAGCGGAGCAGCTGCCACGGCAGCAGCCCCCACCCCTTTCCCCCCGCAGCGGCTTTAGCCGCACTACTCTGTTTTGATTTAAAGCAACAGTACTCATTTTGTCATTTCTGATTGTAACGTCTTTCAGAGATTTGTTATTTAGAGTTTTGTTAAGTTTTTCTAATAAGCATAATGAATAAGTAAGCATTTGGTATTTATA
The DNA here is from genome assembly GCF_026170545.1 of Melanerpes formicivorus. NCBI lineage: Eukaryota > Metazoa > Chordata > Aves > Piciformes > Picidae > Melanerpes > Melanerpes formicivorus. The sequence goes on from NW_027142853.1 coordinate 25,001, forward strand.
AGTACTTAGTACATAGTAATTGCAGTAAGGTGTATGCACTTAGTTAAGAGTTCAAATTGTAAGATTTTCTTTTGGTTCGAACCTTCTTAGTTGTCTGCCTAGGCATTTCAAAGGAGCTCCATGTAATATAGTTAAGGAATGTATAAACAGCTTTTAATTTTGGAAAGTGTTTTTTAGTTAATATAACAATTTTATTTCTTTTTAGACACTGATTTGCTGGATTAATTTTAACATAGTTTTTTAAGGTTTTAAGGATTTTTAGTATTAGCATAAGTTAAGGTTTGTAGTAAATAGGTATTAATTTTAACAACTATTCCTTTACTAATGTGCAGAAGAACCAAGACTGAGAGGAAACAGCATTTCCCATGAAGTCGAACATCGATCACAATAACTGTTATGATAATCTGGGGTCAAAAGCATCAATCAAAAAATATTTTGTCCTGAATGATGAATTTGAAAATAGGCAGTTTGGGCTGGTAAATACAGAAAACCTATTTTGTGGTGAGAAAAAGGATTTAAATCCCCATGGAAAATTATTGAAAGGGATTGGCATAAGTGGGAAATAAAGACTAGAGAAATTTTCGTTGGGAAATATCAGGAATAATTAAAAGGATTAGTAAAAGGAAAAGTAAGAGACATAAGATTTTGAAGGCAGAGGAATTGAAATAACAAAAGCACAATGGGAAATGGTAAACGAACTAACCAAGGAAGTAGAGAAGAGACTCCAAATGGAATTTTGAAGTGGGTTAAGGAGTTAAAAAATCTGTAGGGCTCCTGAAGAATGTAACTGCTGCCGAGAAGAAAATACACCCGGCTGCTGGTTGCACCCCAGCAGGCCGAGGAGGCAGAGTTAACATGTACTGGTGGAGCCTAATTTTGATCCTAACCCTATTTGTACATAAGGAGTTCAATTGAGATCAAAAACCACGTTCCCATGTGTGGATGAATTCTCTTTCAACATCAGTAATGATATACAGATTAAAAGGAGCTAAGATCATAACCCCATTAATCATATTGATGATAGCACCATTTGAAGTAAGGTCATGGGAACAAAACACTTATCTGCATCTATTGAAAGGGAGAGTGAATAGTTATAATTTGACTGATTGTTGGATCTTTTCCCGGCTACCTAAAAATTCGGCCCATGGGCTTCCTTTAATAGGAACAGCCTTTCCTAATGTAACAGAAATACAAAAGTATTCCAAAATCATAAGCATGAGGATCATGTGGAGATCCCACAATCTCAGTTAAGGTGGAAATTACAATTTGAGGAACCTTTACATGCGAATATGCCAGTACCTTGTGTCCAGCGATGTTGGGAAATAACTATAGACAAGAATAGAGGGGGAAATAGAACTGACCCTGGATGTGGTGATGTAATTTTTATAGGGCAATATTCAAAGTATTCACAATTTATTAGTTATGGAGAAGCAAATATGTGGAATCTTGATCAGACCGGAGAGAAAAGACTTGAACTTGAAAAAGCAATGGTAAATTTTTCTGCTACAGTTGAAATCATGATGAATGCAAGCACAGATGCAATAAAAGCACAGCAAATTGAAATCAATAGTCTCTCGAAAATATCTACTCAGAATAGATTAGCTTTGGATTTTTTATATGTTAAGGAAGGGGGTGTATGTGTAGTCATAAATGTAAGTTGTTGTAGTTATGTTAATCTAGATAAACGAGTGGAAACAGATTTACAGGCGATTGTAAACCACAATCAGATATTACATCAGATTTCTTTAGATGATACTTCTTGTGGATTTAAAAAAATATGGGATAAGTTAACTTTCTGGTTACCAAATCTAAATTGGCTTAAACATTTGTTCGTAATATTGTTGGAATAATTGGAATATTGCTATGCATAATACTCTGCAATTGTTGTTACAAAATACTAAGACCTTTAAGTAAGATTGCTCATGTCAACGAGTTACAAGTAGAGAATTATGATCAGAATGTGATCAGAACAGATGAACTTAATTATGATCCAATTAAGAAGGTTCTGAAATATCTGGAAATTTCAACACAAATCAATGGTGACAAAAAAAAAAAAGGGGGAATTGTGATGAATATACTGGTGATTTGTGTTAAAATTGTAAGACTTAGAGTGCACTGGGATTAAGGGTCAGGATCTTGTGAGGCCTGTTTAGAGGGTAAAGAGAAAGAAACCTATCTTGCAGACTTGCAAGGACACTGTCTGGTTAATTGGAGACATCACGGCTGAGAAGGAGCTGTCTTAAAGATAAACATTCAGAACTGGGAATTTGTTTTCTTCAGATAAGAAGCCTGCACAATTGGGCATGCGTGAAAGTGGATGCTTTGACCCTTACCACACTGAATGTAGGGAGAAGGGATTTATATGTTATCTCACCAGTTTGCTATAATTTTACACACCTAGAGGGAAAATCAGTGATTGCTTGGTATGCTGAAGTCCAGCTGCCCCTGAGATGGGAGGCAAGCAAGATAAGGAGGAGGCGAGATCTGGGAAAGAGAGCAATTAGGCCGGATAGAAGAATTCCACAGAGTTGTGAAAACAATGATGTAACCTTTTAGAGAGCAACCAATAGTATGTTGCCAAGTGGGCATAATTATAGCAAACTGTATATAAGATGTGTCTGATGCTAAATAAAGTTGGATTCCGCTGATCACATTGGTCATTAAAGCGGCCCCTTCTTGCAGTACTGCCCCATCCCAGACCCCATCCCCAGCCCTGCCCCAGCCCTGTCCCTCAGCCCAGCCCCAGCCCCAGCCTGGCCCCAGCCCTGACCCAGCACCGGCCCCAGCCCCAGCCCACCCTCGGCACCAGCCCAGCCCCAGCCCCAGCCCCAGTCCTGCCCCATCCCAGCCCCCATCCCCAGCCCCTGCCCCAGCCCTGTCCCAGGCCCCAGCCCAGCCCAGCCCCAGCCCCGGCCCCAGCCCTACCCTCGGCACCAGCCCAGCCCCAGCTTTGCCACAGCCCCGGCCCCAGCCCTACCCCAGCCCTGCCCCAGCCTCGGGCCCAGCCCTGCCCCAGGCCCAGCTCAGACCCCAGGCCAGCCCCACCCTCGGCCCCTACCCAGCCCCAGCACCAGCCCTGCCCCAGCCCTGGACCCAGCCCCCAGTACCAGCCCCAGCCCCAGCCCCAGCCACAGCCCCAGCCTCTGCTCCAGCCCAGCCCCAGCCCCAGCAAAAGCCCAGACCACAGCCGTGGACCCAGTCCCAGCCCCAGCCCTGTCCCAGTCCCCCGCCCGAACCCCAGCCCTAGTCCCAGCCCTGCCCCTGCCCTACCCCACGCCAGATCCCAGCCCAGCCCCACCCTCGGCAACAGCCCAGGACCCAGCCCCAGCCCCAGCCCCTGCCCCAGCCCTGCTCCAGCCCCAGCCCTGCCCCCAACCCAGCCCCAGCCCTGCCCCAGCCCCATCACTTCCCAGCCCCCAGCACCAGCCTCAGCTCTGGCCCCAGCCCCGGCCCCAAACCAGCCTCCAGCCTTAGCCCCAGCCCCGCCCCAGCCCTGCCCTCGCCCCAGCCCTGCCCTCACCCCAGCCCCAACTCAAGCCCCACCTCTGTCCCCAGCCCCAGCCCCAGCCAAGCCCAGCCCTGGACCCAGTCCCAGCCCCAGCCCTGTCCCAGTCCCCACCCCAGCCCCAGCCCTAGTCCCAGCCCGGCCCCAGCCCCAGCCCCAGCCTCAAGCCTAGTCCTGCCGCAGCCCTGGCACCAATCCAGCCCCAGCCCCGGCCCCAGGCCTTCCCAAGCCTTGGTTCCAGCCCCCAGCCCCAGCCCTGCCCCAGCACCAGCCCAGCCCCAGCCCTGCCCCCAACCCAGCCCCAGCCCTGCCCCAGCCCCATCACTTCCCAGCCCCCAGCACCAGCCTCAGCCCTGGCCCCAGCCCCGGCCCCAACCCAGCCTCCAGCCCCAGCCCCAGCCCCACCCCAGCCCTGCCCTCACCCCAGCCGCAACTCAAGCCCCACCTCTGTCCCCAGCCCCAGCCACAGCCCAGCCCAGCCCTGGACCCAGTCCCAGCCCCAGCCCTGTCCCAGTCCCCACCCCAGCCCCAGCCCTAGTCCCAGCCCGGCCCCAGCCCAGCCCCAGCCCAGTCCCAGTCCCAGCCCAGCCCCAGCCCTGCCCCAGCCCAGCCTCCAGCCCCAGCCCCAGCCCCGGCCCCAGCCCTGTCTCCAGCCCCAGCCCTGCCCCAGCCCCAGTCCTGTCCCAGTCCAGCCCCCATCCCCCAGCCCCACCCCAGCCCTGCCCTCACCCCAGCCCCAACCCAAGCCCCAGCCCTGCCCCAGCCCCGGCTCCAGCCCTAACCCAGCCCTAGTCCTGCCCCCGTCCCGGCCCGGCCCCAGCCCAGCTCCAGCCCCAGCCCAGCTCCAGCCCTGCATCCAGCCCTAGCCCAGCCCTGCCCCAGCCCAGCCGCAGCCCTGCCCCAGCCCTACCCCCAGCCAGTCCCGGTCCCAGCCCAGCCCAGCCCCATCCCCATCCCTGCCCCCAGCCCAGCGCCAGCCCCAGCCCTTCCCCAGCCCTGGCCCCAGCCCCAGCCCCAGCCCTACCCAAGCCCTAGCTCTGTCCCCAGCCCAAGCCCTACCCAAGCCCCAGCTCTGTCCCCAGCCCCAGCCACAGCCCAGAGCCAGCCCTGGACCCAGTTCCAGCCCCAGCCCTGTCCCAGTCTCCGACCCAGCACCAGCCCCAGCCCAGCCCCAGCCCTGCCCCAGCCCAGCCCCAGTTACAGCCCAGCCCCAGCCCCAACCCTGGACCCAGCCCCAGCCCCGGCCTCAGCCCCGGCCGCACCCCAGCCCCAGCCCCATCCCTGCCCCCAGCCCAGCCCTAGCCCAGCCCTGACCCAGCCCCCGCCCTGCCCCAGCCCCAGCCCTAGCCCAGCCCTGCTCTCAGCCCAGCCCAAGGACTGGACTCAGCCCCAGCCCTGCCCCGAACCCAGCCCCAGCCTTGCCCCAGTCCCAGCCCGAGCCCTGTCCCAAGCCCAGCCCCAGCCCCGGACCGAGCCCTGTCCCCAGCACAGCCCCAGCCCTGGACCCAGACCAAGCCCCACCCCAGTCTCAGCCCCAGCCCTGCCCCAGCCCAGCCCCAGCCACAGACCAGCCCCAGCCCTGGACCCAGCCCCAGCCCCAGCCTCACCCACGGCCCCAGCCCAGGCCCTAGCCAAACCCCACTTACGGTCCCATCCCTGGCCCCAGCCCAGACCTAGCCCAGCCCTGCCACAGCCACAGCCATAGCCCAGCCCTGTCCCCAGCCCCAGCCCCTGCCCAGCCCCCACCCTCGTCTCCAGCCCATTCCCGGTCCCAGTCCAGGCCCAGTCTGCCCCAGCCCCAGCCCTAGCCCCAGCCCCAGCCCCATCCGTTCCGCCAGCCCATCCCATCCCCATCCCCAACCCTGCCCTGGCTCAGCCCCAGCCCTAGCCCAGCCCTAGCCCAGCCCCAGCCCAGCCCTAGCCCAGCCCAGCCACAGCCACAGCCCTAGACTTGTCCCCAGCCCCAGCCGCAGCCCCAGCCCCTGCCCCAACCCCACCCTCGTCCCCAGCCCTACCCCAGCCCTGCCCCAGCCCCAGCCCTGCCCCAGCCCTGCCCCAGCCACCGCCCAGCCCCAGCCCTGGACCCAGTCCCAGCCCCAGCCCTGTCCCAGTCCCCGCCCCAGCCCCAGCTACAGCGCAGCCCAAGCCCCAGCCCTAGCCCCAGCCCTGCCCCAGCCCAGCCCCAGCCACCGCCCAGCCTCAGCCCTGGACCCAGTCCCAGCCCCAGCCCTGTCCCATGCCCCGCGCCAGCCCCAGCTACAGCGGAGCCCCAGCCCCAGTACCAGCCCCAGTCCCAGCCCCAGCCCTGCCCTCAGCCCAGCCCCAGCCCCAGCCCGGCCCCAGCCCAGCCCCAGCCCTAGCCCCAACCTTGGCCCCAGCCCCAGCCCCAGCCCCATCCCTGCCCCCAGCCCAGCCCCAGCCCCAGCCCCAACCTTGGCCCAAGCCCTGCCCCAGTCCCGGCCCCCAGCCCCGGCCCCAGACTTGGCCCAAGCCCAGCCCCAGACCTAGCCCTGCCCCAGTCCCCGCCCCAGCCCACCCTCAGCCCCGGCCCCAGTCCTAGCCCTAGCCCAGCCCTGCCCTTAGTTCAGCCCTGCCCTTAGCCCAGCCCCAGCCTGGCCCCAGCCCTGGCCCCAGCCCCAGGCCGTGCCCCAGCCCCAACCTCGTCCCCAGCCCAGACCCTACCCCAGCCCTACCCCAGCCCAGTCCCAGTCCCAGCCTAGGCCCAGCCCTGCCCCAGCCCAAGCCCCAGCCCCAGCCCTGCCCAAGCCTTGGTTCCAGCCCTGCCCCAGCACAGCCCCAGCCTCAGCTCTGCCCCAGCCCTAGCCCCAGCCCTGTCCGCAGCCCCAGCCCTAGCCCCAGCCCCAGCCCCGGCCTCAGCCCCGGCCGCACCCCAGCCCCAGCCCCATCCCTGCCCCCAGCCCAGCCCTAGCCCAGCCCTGACCCAGCCCCCGCCCTGCCCCAGGCCCAGCCCTAGCCCAGCCCTGCTCTCAGCCCAGCCCAAGGACCGGACTCAGCCCCAGCCCTGCCCCGAACCCAGCCCCAGCCCTGCCCCAGCTCCGGCCCTAGCCCTGTCACCAGCCCCGACACCAGCCCTGCCCCAGCCCCAGCCCCGGCCCGAGCCCTGACCCCAGCCCAGCCCCAGCCCTGTCCCAGTCCCAGCCACAGCCCCGGCCCCATCCACAGCCCAGCCCCAGCCCCATCCCTGCCCCCAGCCCAGCCCCAGCCCATGCCCCAGCCCTGCACCACCCCAGCCTCAGCCCCAGCCCTGCCCCCAGCCCAGCCCCAGCCCCGGCCTCAATCTCACATCCAGCCCTGCTCCCAGCCCCAGCCCCAGCCCCAGCCCAGACCCCAGCCCAGCCACACCCTCATCCCCAGCCACCGCCCAGCCCTAGCCCTGGACCCAGCCCCAGCCCCAGGCCTGGACCCAGCCCAGCCCCAGCCCTGCACCGAACCCAGTCCCAGCCCGGCCACAGCCCTGTCCCAGCTCGGGCCCCAGCCCTGTCCCTAGCCCCGGCCCCTGCACCAGCCCTAGTCCTGCCCCATCCCTGCCCCATCCCCAGCCCTGCCCCACCTCGGGCCCCAGCCCTTTCCCCAGCCCGGGCACCTGCCCCAGCCCTAGTCCTGCCCCAGCCCAGCCCAGCCCCAGCCCTGGACCCAGCCCCAGCCCCACCCCCGGCCTCAGCCCCGGCCCCAGCCCAGCCCCAGCCCCAGCCCTGCCCCAGCCCAGCCCCGGCCACAGCCCAGACCCAGCCCTGGACCCAGCCCCAGCCCCAGCCCGGCCCCAGCCCTGCCCCAGCTCGGGCCCCAGCCCTTTCCCCAGCCCGGGCACCAGCCCCAGCCCCAGTCCTGCCCCATCCCAGCCCCCAGCCCCAGCCGTGCCCCAACCCTGCCCTCAGCCTAGCCCTGTCCCCAGCCCCAGCCCCAGCCCTGGACCCAGCCCCAGCCCGAGCCCTGCCCCAGCCCAGCCCAAGACACAGCCCAGACCAGCCCCGAACCGAGACCCAGCCCGGACCCAGCCCTGCCACAGGTCCTGCCCTAGCCCTGTCGCCATCCCTGGCCCCTGCCCCAGCCCCAGTCCTGCCCATCTCTGCCCCAAACCCCAGCCCTGCGCCAGCCCTGCCCTCAGCCCTGCCCCAGCCCCGGCCACAGCCCCGACCCCAGCCCCAGTCCAGCCCCCGTCCTATCCGTGCCCCAGCCCAGCGCCAGCCCAGCCCCAGCCCAGCCCCAGTCCCAGCCCCAGTCCCAGCCCCAGCCCTGGACCCAGGCCAGCCCTAACCTAGCCCTGCCCCAGACCCAGGCCTAGCCCAGCCCTGCCCTCAGCCCAGCCCCAGCCCTAGTACCAGGCCCAGCCCTGCCCCGAACCCAGCCCCAGCCCAGCCCCAGCCCTGCACCATCACAGCCCCCATTCTAAGCCCTGCCCAAGTCCTGCCCCATCCCAGCCCCCAGCCCCAGCCCAGCCCCAACCCTGCCCCAGCCACAGCCCCAGCCCAGCCCCAGGCACAGCCCCAGCCCCATCCCTGCCCAAGCCTTAGTTCCAGCCCCGGCCCCAGCACAGCCCAGCCCTGCCCCAGCTCCGGCCCTAGCCCTGTCCCCAGCCCTGGCCACTGCCCCAGCCCCAGTCCTGCCCCATCCCAGCCCCCAGCCCCAGCCGTGCCCCAACCCTGCCCTCAGCCCAGCCCTGTCCCCAGCCCAGCACGAGCCCTGCCCCAGCCCCAGCCCTGGACGCAGACCCAGCCCGAGCCCTGCCCCAGCCCCAGCCCTGGACCCAGCCCCAGCCCCAGTCCTGCCCCATCCCAGCCCCCAGCCCCAGCCGTGCCCCAACCCTGCCCTCAGCCCAGCCCTGTCCCCAGCCCCAGCCCCAGCCCTGGACCCAGCCCCAGCCCCAGCCCGAGCCCTGCCCCAGCCCAGCCAAAGCCACAGCCCAGACCTGCCCCAAACCGAGACCCAGCCCAGACCCAGCCCTGCCACAGGTCCTGCCCTAGCCCTGTCGCCATCCCTGGCCCCTGCCCCAGCCCCAGTCCTGCCCATCTCCGCCCCAAACCCCAGCCCTGCGCCAGCCCTGCCCTCAGCCCAGCCCCAGCCCCTGCCCGGCCACAGCCCCGGCCCCAGCCCCATCCCAGCCCCAGCCTTATCCCTGCACCAGCCCAGGCCCAGCCCCTGCCCCCGCCCAACCCCAGCCCAGCCCCAGCCCTATCCCTGCCCCAGCCCAGCCCCAGCCCAGCCCCAGCCCTGCCCCAGTCCCAGCCCCAGTCCCAGCCCCAGCCCTGGACCCAGGCCAGCCCTAAACTAGCCCTGCTCCAGCCCCAGGCCTAGCCCAGCCCTGCCCTCAGCCCTGCCCCAGCCCTGGTACCAGGCCCAGCCCTGCCCCGAACCCAGCCCCAGCCCAGCCCCAGCCCTGCACCATCACAGCCCCCATTCTAAGCCCTGCCCAAGCCCTGCCCTCAGCCCAGCCCCAGCCCCAGCCCAGCCCCAACCCTGCCCCAGCCCCAGCCCCAGCCCCAGCCCTGCCCAAGCCTTGGTTCCAGCCCCGGCCCCAGCACAGCCCCAGCCCTACCCCTAACTCAGCCCTAGCCCCAGCCCTGTCCACAGCCCCAGCCCCACCCCACCCTCGGCACCACCCAAGCCCCAGACTCGGCCCCAACCCAGGCCCAGCCCTAGCCCTGCCCCAGTCCCCGCCCCAGTCCCAGCCCCATTCCACACTCAGCCCCGGCCCCAGCCCTGCCCCAGCCACAGCCCTAGCCCAGCCCTGCCCTTAGCCCAGCCCCAGCCCGCCCCCAGCCCTGTCCCCAGCCCCAGCCCCTGCCCCAGCCCCACCATCGTCTCCACCCCTGCCCCTGCCCATCCCAAGCCACAGCCCAACCCCAGCCCTGGACCCAGCCCCAGCCCGAGCCCTGCCCCAGCCCAGCCAAAGCCACAGCCCAGACCTGCCCCGAACTGAGACCCAGCCCGGACCCAGCCCTGCCACAGGTCCTGCCCTAGCCCTGTCGCCATCCCTGGCCCCTGCCCCAGCCCCAGTCCTGCCCATCTCCGCCCCAAACCCCAGCCCTGCGCCAGCCCTGCCCTCAGCCCAGCTCCAGCCCCAGCCCTGCCCCAGCCCCACCCTCGTCCCCAGCCCAGTCCCGGTCCCAGCCCAGGCCCCAGCCCTGCCCCAGCCCAAGCCCCAGCACCAGCCCCATCCGTTCCCCCAGCCCAGCCCATCCCCATCCCCATCCCTGCCCCCAGCCCAGCCCCAGCCTCAGCCCTCAACCCAGCCCCAGTCACAGCCCCGGCCCCAGCCCAGCCCTAGCCCAGGCCTAGCCACATCCCGGCCCCAGCCCTGGACCCAGCCCCAGCCCTAGCCCAGCCCTGCCCTCAGCCCCAGCCCTGCCCCAGCCCAGCCCCAGCCACAGCCCAGCCCCTGCCCTGGACCCAGCCCCTGCCCTAGCCCCACCCTCCTCCCCAGCCCAGCCCCTGCCCCAGCCCTGGACCAAGCCCCAGACGCAGCCCCAGCCCAGCCCCAGCCCTGCCCTAACCCTGCCCTCAGCCCAGCCCCAGACCCAGCCTGGCCCCAGCCCTGCCCTAGCCCCAGACCCAGCCCTACCCCACCCCTGCCCCAGCCTCGGGCCCAGCCCTGTGCCAGGCCCAGCCCAGACCCCAGCCCAGCCCCACCCTCATCCCCAACCCAGCCCCAGCCCCAGCCATGCCCCAGCCCAGCCTCAGTCCTGGACCCAGCCCCAGCCCCAGCCCCGGCCCCAGCCCTGCCCCGCCCCAGCCCAGGACCCAGCCCCAGCCCCAGCCCAGCCCCAGCCCTAGCCCCAGCCCTGCCCTATCCCCACACCCAGCCCTACCCCACCCCTGCACCAGCCTCGGGCCCAGCCTCGGGCCCAGCCCTGTGCCAGGCCCAGCCCAGACCCCAGCCCAGCCCCACCCTCATCCCCAGCCCAGCCCCAGCCCCAGCCAAGCCCCAGCCCAGCCTCAGCCCTGGACCCAGCCCCAGCCCCAGCCCCGGCCCCAGCCCAGCCCCGCCCCAGCCCAGGACCCAGCCCCAGCCCCAGCCCAGCCCCAGCCCCAGCCCTGCCCCAGCCCCTGCCCCAGCCCCAGCCCCAGCCCCAGCCCCAGCCCAGCTCCAGCCTCAGCCCAGCCTCTGCCCTGGACCCAGCCCCTGCCCTGGACCCAGCCCCAGCCCCAACCCTGCCCCAGCCCAGCCCCAGCCAACACCCAGCCCCAGGCCTGGACCCATCTCCCCCCCCCATCCCTGCCCCAGCACAGCCCCAGCCCCACCCTGGACCCAGCCCCAGCCCCCAGCCCAGCCCCAGCCACCGCCCAGCCCCAGCCCTGGCCCCAGCCCCAGCCCCAGCCCTGGCCCCAGCCCAGCCCTAGCCCAGCCCAGGCCAGCCCCAGCCCCACCCTCTGCCCCAGCCGAGCCCCAGCCCCAGTCCAGCCCCTGCCCTGGAGCCAGCCCCAGACCAGCCCCAGCCCAGCCCCAGCCTCAGCCCTCAACCCAGCCCCAGTTGCAGCCCCGGCCCCAGCCCCGCCCTAGCCCAGGCCTAGCCACATCCCGGCCCCAGCCCTGGACCCAGCCCCAGCCCCAGCCCCAGCCCAACCCCCGGCCCCATCCCCGGCCCCAGCCCAGCCCTACCCCAGCCCTGCCCTCAGCCCCAGGCCTGCCCCGCCACAGCCCAGCCCCTGCCCTGGACCCAGCCCCTACCCCAGCCCCACACTCCTCCCCAGCCCAGCCCCTGCCCCAGCCCTGTCCCCAACCCCAGCACCTGCCCCAGCCCTAGTCCTGCCCCAGCCCAGCCCAGCCCCAGCCCTGAAACCAGCCCCAGCCCCAGCCCCACCCCAGGCCTCAGCCCCGGCCCCAGCCCAGCCCCAGTCCCAGCCCTGCCCCAGCCCAGCCCCGTCCACAGCCCAGCCCCAGCCCTGCCCCAGTCCCAGCCCTGCCCCAGCCCAGCCCTGGCCACAGCCCAGCCCCAGCCCTGCCCCAGTACCCCCCCCCAGCCCACCCTCAGCCCAGGCCCCAGCCCGGCCCCAGCCACAGCCCTAGCCAGGCCCTGCTCTTAGCCCAGCCCCAGCCCGGCCCCAGCCCCAGCCCTGTACCCAGACCCAGACCCAGCCCTGCACCGAACCCAGTCCCAGCCCGGCCCCAGCCCTGTCCCAGCTCGGGCCCCAGCCCTATCCCTAGCCCCGGCCCCTGCACCAGCCCTAGTCCTGCCCCATCCTTGCCCCATCCCCAGCCCTGGACCCAGCCCAGCCCCAGCCCCATCCATGCCCCCAGTCCCAGCCCTAGCCCAGCCCTGCTTTCAGCCCAGCCCCACGCCTGGACCCAGCCCCAGCCCTGCCCGGAACCCAGCCCCAGCCCAGCCCCAGCCCTGCCCCAGCTCCGGCCCTAGCCCTGTCCCCGGCCCCGGCCCCTGCCCCAGCCCCAGTCCTGCCCCATTCCAGCCCCCAGCCCCAGCCGTGCCCCAACCCTGCCCTCAGCCCAGCCCTGTCCCCAGCCCAGCCCGAGCCCTGCCCCAGCCCCAGCCCTGGACCCAGCCCCAGCCCCAGTCCTGCCCCATCCCAGCCCCCAGCCCCAGCCGTGCCCCAACCCTGCCCTCCGCCCAGACCTGTCCCCAGCCCAGCCCCAGCCCATCCCAAGCCTCAGCCCTGGACCCAGCCCCAGCCCGAGCCCTGCCCCCAGCCCAGCCTCAGCCCTGACCCAGTCCCAGCCCCAGCCCCATCCGTTCCCCCAGCTCCAGCCCCAGCCCCACCCATGGCCCCAGCCCCGGCCCCAGCCCAGCCCTAGCCCCAGCCCTGTCCGCAGCCCCAGCCCCAGACCCAGACCCAGCCCCGGCCTCAGCCCTGGCCCCACCCCAGCCCCAGCCCCATCCCTGCCCCCAGCCCAGCCCCAGCCCAGCCCTGCCCCAGCCCCAGCCCTAGCCCAGCCCTGCTCTCAGCCCAGCCCCAGGACTGGACCCAGCCCCAGCCCTGCCCCGAACCCAGCCCCAGCCCTGCCCCAGCTCGGGCCCTAGCCCTGTCCCCAGCCCCGGCACCAGCCCTACCCCAGTCCCAGCCCGTCCCCAGCCCTGCCCCAGCCCCTTCCCGAGCCCTGTCCCCAGCCCAGCCCCAGCCCTGTCCCAGTCCCAGCCACAGCCCCGGCCCCAGCCCCAGCCCAGCCCCAGCCCTGCCCCCAGCCCAGCCCCAGCCCATGCCCCAGCCCTGCACCAGCTCGGGCCCTAGCCCTGTCCCCAGCCCCGGCACCAGCCCTACCCCAGTCCCAGCCCGTCCCCAGCCCAGCCCCAGCCCTGTCCCAGTCCCAGCCACAGCCCCGGCCCCAGCCCCAGCCCAGCCCCAGCCCCATCCCTGCCCCCAGCCCAGCCCCAGCCCATGCCCCAGCCCTGCACCAGCCCAGCCACAGCCCCAGCCCAGCCCCTGCTCTGGAACCAGCCCCAGCCCCACCCCAGCCTCAGCCCCAGCCCTGCCCAACCCATCCCCAGCCACAGCCCAGCCCCAGCCCTGGACCCAGCCCCAGCCCCAGCCCTACCCGTGGCCCCTAGCCCCGGCCCCACCAAACCCCACTCACAGCCCCATCCCCGGCCCCAGCCCAGCCCTAGCCCAGCCCTGCCCCAGTCCCCACCCTGCCCCAGCTCGGGCCCCAGCCCTATCCCCAGCCCCGACCCCTGCCCCAGCCCCAGTCCTGCCCCGTCCCAGCGACATCCCCAGCCCGACACCAGCCCTGCCCCAGCCCCGGCCCTGCCCCAGCTCCAGTCCTGCCCCAGCCCCGGCCCCAGCCCTAGCCCCAGCCCTGCCCAGGACTTGGTTCCAGCCCAGGCTCCAGCCCTGGACCCAGCCCAGCCGCAGCCCCATCCATGCCCCCAGTCCCAGCCCTAGCCCAGCCCTGCTTTCAGCCCAGCCCCACGCCTGGACCCAGCCCCCGCCCTGCCCGGAACCCAGCCCCAGCCCAGCCCCAGCCCTGCCCCAGCTCCGGCCCTAGCCCTGTCCCCGGCCCCGGCCCCTGCCCCAGCCCCAGTCCTGCCCCATCCCAGCCCCCAGCCCCAGCCGTGCCCCAACCCTGCCCTCAGCCCAGCCCTGTCCCCAGCCCAGCCCGAGCCCTGCCCCAGCCCCAGCCCCATCCCTGCCCCCAGCCCAGCCCTAGCCCAGCCCATACCCAGCCCCAGCCATGCCCCGAACACAGCCCCAGCCCAGCCCCAGCCCATGCCCCCGGCCTCAGCCCCGGCCCCAGCCCAGCCCCAGCCCCAACCCTGCCCCAGCCCAGCCCCGGCCCCAGCCCTGCCCCAGTCCTGGACCCGGACCCAGACCCAGCCCTGCCCCAGACCAGGCCTAGCCCTGGAACCAGGCCCAGCCCTGCCCCGAACCCAGCCCCAGCCCTGCCCCAGCTCGGGCCCCAGCCCTGTCCACAACCCTGGCACCTGCCCCAGCCCTAGTCCTGCCCCAGCCCAGCCCAGCCCCAGCCCTGGACCCAGCCCCAGCCCCAGCCCCACCCCCGGCCTCAGCCCCGGCCCCAGCCCAGCCCCAGTCCCAGCCCTGCCCCAGCCCAGCCCCGGCCACAGCCAAGCCACAGCCCTGCCCCAGTCCCCCCCCCCCAGCCCAACCTCAGCCCCGGCCCCAGCCCGGCCCCAGCCACAGCCCTAGCCCAGCCCTGCTCTTAGCCCAGCCCCAGCCCGGCCCCAGCCCTGTCCCCAGCCCCAGCCCCTGCCCCAGCCCCACCCTCGGCACCAGCCTAGCCGCAGCCCCAGCACCAACCATGGCCCCAGCCCAGCCCCAGTTTCAGCCCTGCTCCAGTCCCCGCCCCAGTCCCCCCCCCCAGCCCACCCTCAACCCCGGCCCCAGCCCTGGACCCAGCCCCACCCCTAGCCTAGCCCTGCCCTCAGCCCAGCCCCAGCCCAGCCCCCAGCCCAGCCTCAGCCCTGACCCAGTCCCAGGCCCAGCCCCATCCGTTCCCCCAGCTCCAGCCCCAGCCCCACCCGTGGCCCCAGCCCCGGCCCCAGCCCAGCCCCAGCCCCAGCCCCGGCCTCAGCCCCGGCCCCACCCCAGCCCCAGCCCCATCCCTGCCCCCAGCCCAGCCCCAGCCCAGCCCTGCCCCAGCCCCAGCCCTAGCCCAGCCCTGCTCTCAGCCCAGCCCCAGGACTGGACCCAGCCCCAGCCCTGCCCCGAACCCAGCCCCAGCCCTGCCCCAGCTCGGGCCCTAGCCCTGTCCCCAGCCCTGCACCAGCCCAGCCACAGCCCCAGCCCAGCCCCTGCTCTGGAACCAGCCCCAGCCCCACCCCAGCCTCAGCCCCAGCCCTGCCCAACCCATCCCCAGCCACAGCCCAGCCCCAGCCCTGCCCCCAGCCCAGCCCCAGCCCCGGCCTCAACCTCAGATCCAGCCCTGCTCCCAGCCCTGCCCCAGACCCAGCCCAGACCCCAGCCCAGCCCCACCCTCATCCCCAGCCCAGCCTCAGCCACAGCCCAGCCCCAGGCCAGCCCCAGCCACCGCCCAGCCCCAGCCCTGGACCCAGCCCCAGCCCCAGCCCTGGCCCCAGCCCAGCCCTAGCCCAGCCCAGCCCCAGCCCCAGCCCTGTACCCAGACCCAGACCCAGCCCTGCACCGAACCCAGTCCCAGCCCGGCCCCAGCCCTGTCCCAGCTCGGGCCCCAGCCCTATCCCTAGCCCCGGCCCCTGCACCAGCCCTAGTCCTGCCCCATCCTTGCCCCATCCCCAGCCCTGGACCCAGCCCAGCCCCAGCCCCATCCATGCCCCCAGTCCCAGCCCTAGCCCAGCCCTGCTTTCAGCCCAGCCCCACGCCTGGACCCAGCCCCAGCCCTGCCCGGAACCCAGCCCCAGCCCAGCCCCAGCCCTGCCCCAGCTCCGGCCCTAGCCCTGTCCCTGGCCCCGGCCCCTGCCCCAGCCCCAGTCCTGCCCCATTCCAGCCCCCAGCCCCAGCCGTGCCCCAACCCTGCCCTCAGCCCAGCCCTGTCCCCAGCCCAGCCCGAGCCCTGCCCCAGCCCCAGCCCTGGACCCAGCCCCAGCCCCAGTCCTGCCCCATCCCAGCCCCCAGCCCCAGCCGTGCCCCAACCCTGCCCTCCGCCCAGACCTGTCCCCAGCCCAGCCCCAGCCCATCCCAAGCCTCAGCCCTGGACCCAGCCCCAGCCCGAGCCCTGCCCCCAGCCCAGCCTCAGCCCTGACCCAGTCCCAGCCCCAGCCCCATCCGTTCCCCCAGCTCCAGCCCCAGCCCCACCCATGGCCCCAGCCCCGGCCCCAGCCCAGCCCTAGCCCCAGCCCTGTCCGCAGCCCCAGCCCCAGACCCAGACCCAGCCCCGGCCTCAGCCCTGGCCCCACCCCAGCCCCAGCCCCATCCCTGCCCCCAGCCCAGCCCCAGCCCAGCCCTGCCCCAGCCCCAGCCCTAGCCCAGCCCTGCTCTCAGCCCAGCCCCAGGACTGGACCCAGCCCCAGCCCTGCCCCGAACCCAGCCCCAGCCCTGCCCCAGCTCGGGCCCTAGCCCTGTCCCCAGCCCCGGCACCAGCCCTACCCCAGTCCCAGCCCGTCCCCAGCCCTGCCCCAGCCCCTTCCCGAGCCCTGTCCCCAGCCCAGCCCCAGCCCTGTCCCAGTCCCAGCCACAGCCCCGGCCCCAGCCACAGCCCAGCCCCAGCCACAGCCCTGTCCCCAGCCCAGCCTCAGCCCTGTCCCAGTCCCAGCCCAGCCCCAGCCCCAGCCCTGCCCCAGCCCAGCCCCGGCCACAGCCCAGACCCAGCCCTGGACCCAGCCCCAGCCCCAGCCCTTGACCCAGCCCCAGCCCCAGCCCAGCCCAAGCCCCAGCCCTGGACCCAGCCCCAGCCCCAGCCCAGCCCCAGCCCCAGCCCTGGACCCAGCCCCAGCCCCAGCCCTGCACCGAACCCAGTCCCAGCCCGGCCCCAGCCCTGTCCCAGCTCAGGCCCCAGCCCTGTCCCTAGCCCCAGCCCCTGAACCAGCCCTAGTCCTGCCCTATCCCTGCCCCATCCCCAGCCCCAGACCAGCCCCAGCCCCAGCCCTGCCCCTGCCCAGCCCAAGCCACAGCCCAGCCCCAGCCCGTCCCCAGCCCTGCCCCAGCCCCGGCCTGAGCCCTGTCCCCAGCCCAGCCCCAGCCCTGTCCCAGTCCCAGCCACAGCCCCGGCCCCAGCCACAGCCCAGCCCCAGCCCCATCCCCATCCCTGCCCCCAGCCCAGCCCCAGCCCATGCCCCCGGTCTCAGCCCCGGCCCCAGCCCAGCCCCAGCCCTACCCCAGCCCAGCCCCGGCCACAGCCCAGCCCCAGCCCTGAACCCAGCCCCAGCCCCAGCCCTGCCCCAGACCAGGCCTAGCCCTGGAACCAGCCCCAGCCCAGCCCCAGCCCCAGCCTTGCACCGAACCCAGCCCCAGCCCTGCCCCAGCTCGGGCCCCAGCCCTTTCCCCAGCCCCGGCAACTGCCCCAGCCCTTGTCCTGCCCCAGCCCAGCCCAGCCCCAGCCCTGGACCCAGCCCAGGCCCCAGCCCCAGCCCCGGCCTCAGCCCCGGCCCCAGCCCAGCCCCAGCCCCAGCCCTGCCCCAGCCCAGTCCCGGCCACAGCCCAGCCCCAGCCCTGGACCCAGCCCCAGCCCCAGCCCTGCCCCAGACCAGGCCTAGCCCAGCCCTGCCCTCAGCCCAGCCCCAGCCCTGGAACCAGGCCCAGCCCTGTCCCGAACGCAGCCCCAGCCCAGCCCCAGCCCTGCCCCAGCTCGGGCCGCAGCCCTGTCCCGAGCCCTGGCACCTGCCCCAGCCCTAGTCCTGCCCAATCCCAGCCCAGCCCCAGCCCTGGACCCAGCCCCAGCCCCAGTCCCAGCCCCGGCCTCAGCCCTGGCCCCAGCCCAGCCCCAGCCCCAGCCCGGCCCCAGCCCAGCCCCGGCCACAGCCCAGCCCCAGCCCTGCCCCAGTCCCCTCCCCAACCCACCCTCAGCCCCGGCCCCAGCCCCAGCCCCAGCCCTACCCAAGCCTTGGTTCCAGCCCCGGCCCTAGCACAGCCCTAGCCCTACCCCTAACATAGCCCTAGCCCCATCCCTGCCC
This sequence comes from Melanerpes formicivorus, assembly GCF_026170545.1. Classification (NCBI taxonomy): domain Eukaryota; kingdom Metazoa; phylum Chordata; class Aves; order Piciformes; family Picidae; genus Melanerpes; species Melanerpes formicivorus. The sequence continues at coordinate 42,518 of NW_027142853.1, forward strand.
CCAGCCCCAGCCCCAGCCGCAGCCCCAGCCCCAACCTTGGCCCCAGCCCAGCCCCAGTTCCAGCCCTGCCCCACCCTCACCCCCAGACCAGCCCCAGCCCCAGCCCAGCCCCAGCCCCAGCCCTGCACCGAACCCAGCCCCAGCTCGGGCCCCAGCCCCGGCCCCAGCCCCGGCCCATGCCCCAGCCCTAGTCCTGCCCCATCCCAGCCGCATCCCCAGCCCTGGACCCAGCCCCAGCCCAAGCCCCACCCCCAGCCTCAGCCCCGGCCCCAGCCCAGCCCCAGCCCCAGCCCTGCACCCAGCCCTAGCCCCAGCCCCAGCCCTACCCCAGCCCTGCCCCAGCCTCAGCCCCAGCCACCGCCCAGCCCCAGCCCTGGACCCAGCCCCAGCCCCAGCCCTGGCCCCAGCCCAGCCCTAGCCCAGCCCAGGCCAGCCCCAGCCCCAGCCCTGGACACAGCCCCAGCCCCAGCCCCCGCCATGCCCCAGCCCCAGCCCTGCACCGAACCCAGCCCCAGCCCAGCCCCAGTCCTGCCCCATCCCAGCCCCAGCCACAGCCCAGCCCCAGCCCTGGACCCAGCCCCAGCCCCATCCCTGCCCCCAGCCTAGCCCTAGCCCAGCCCATACCCAGCCCCAGCCCTGCCCCGAACCCAGACCCAGCCCGGCCCCAGCCCCGGCCCTAGCCCTGGCCCCAGCCTTGGCCCCTGCCCCAGCCCCAGTCCTGCCCTATCCCAGCTCCCAACCCCAGTCCTGCCCCATCCCAGCCCCCAGCACCAGCCCTGTCCCCAGCCCAGCCCCAGCCCTGCCCCAGTCCCAGCCTCAGCCCCAGTCCCAGCCACAGCACAGCCCCTGCCCCATCCCTGCCCCCAGCCCAGCCCCAGCCCTGACCCAGTCCCAGCCCCAGCCCCATCCGTTCCCCCAGCTCCAGCCCCAGCCCCACCCGTGGCCCCAGCCCCGGCCCCAGCTCAGCCCCAGGCCCAGCCCTGCACCGAACCCAGCCCCAGCCCGGCCCCAGCCCTGCCCCAGCTCGGGCCCCAGCCCTGTACCCAGCCCCAGCCCTGCCCCAGCCCCAGTCCTGCCCCAGCCCCAGCCCCAGCCCTAGCCCCAGCCCTGCCCAAGACTTGGTTCCTGCCCCAGCCCCAGCCCTGCCCCCAGCCCAGCCCCAGCCCCGGCCTCAACCTCAGATCCAGCCCTGCTCCCAGCCCCGGCACCAGCCCCAGCTCCAGCCCTACCCCAGCCCTGCCCCAGCCTCGAGCCCAGCCCTGACCCAGACCCAGCCCAGAACCCAGCCCAGCCTCAGCCCTGGCCCCAGCCCTGCCCCAGCCCCAGCCCTAGCCTAGCCTTGCCCTCAGGCCAGCCCCAGCCCTTCCCCAGCCCCAGCGCTAGCCAAGCCCTCCTCTCAGCCCAGCCCCAGGCCTGGACCCAGCCCCAGCCCTGCCCCGAACCCAGCCCCACCCTGTCCCCAGCCCTGCCCCTGCCCCAGCCCTGCCCCTGTCCCAGCCACAGCCCCGGCCACAGCCCCAGCCCGGCCCCCGCTCCATCCCTGCCCCAGCCCAGCCCAAGCCCCAGCCCCACCCTCGGCACCAGCCCAGCCACAGTCTCAGCCCCAACCTTGGCCCCAGCCCAGCCCCAGTTCCAGCCCTGCCCAAGCCCTGCCCCAGCCCTGGCCCCAGCCCCGGCCCCAGACTCGGCCCCAGCCCAGCCCCAGCCCCATCCCTGCACCCAGCCCCAGCCCCAGCCCCAGCCCGACCCCAGCCCTGCCCCAGCCTCAGGCCCAGCCCTGCCCCAGGCCCAGCCCAGCCCCCAGCCCAGCCCCAGCCACCACCCAGCCCCAGCCCTGGTGCCAGCCCAGCCATAGCCCAGCCCAGGCCACCCCCAGCCCCAGCCCTGGACACAGCCCCAGCCCCAGCCCTGCACCAAACCCAGCCCCAGCCCAGCCCCAGTCCTGCCCCATCCCAGCCCCAGCCACAGCCCAGCCCCAGCCCTGGACCCAGCCCCAGCCCCACCCCCGGCCTCAGCCCCGGCCCCAGCCCAGCCCCAGCCCCATCCCTGCCCCCAGCCCAGCCCTAGCCCAGCCCATACCCAGCCCCAGCCCTGCCCCGAACCCAGCCCTAGCCCGGCCCCTGCCCCGGCCCTAGCCCTGGCCCCAGCCCTGGCCCCTGCCCCAGCCCCCAGCCCCAGCCCTGACCCAGTCCCAGCCCCAGCCCCAGCCCCAGCCCCATCCGTTCCCCCAGCTCCAGCCCCAGCCCCACCCGTGGCCCCAGCCCCGGCCCCAGCTCAGCCCCAGGCCCAGCCCTGCACCGAACCCAGCCCCAGCCCGGCCCCAGCCCTGCCCCAGCTCGGGCCCCAGCCCTGTACCCAGCCCCAGCCCTGCCCCAGCCCCAGTCCTGCCCCAGCCCCGGCCCCAGCCCTAGCCCCAGCCCTGCCCAAGACTTGGTTCCTGCCCCAGCCCCAGCCCTGCCCCCAGCCCAGCCCCAGCCCCGGCCTCAACCTCAGATCAAGCCCTGCTCCCAGCCCCGGCCCCAGCCCCGGCTCCAGCCCTACCCCAGCCTTGCCCAAGCCTCGAGTCCAGCCCTGTCCCAGGCCCAGCCCAGAACCCAGCCCAGCCTCAGCCCTGGCCCCAGCCCTGCCCCAGCCCCAGCCCTAGCCTAGCCTTGCCCTCAGGCCAGCCCCAGCCCTTCCCCAGCCCCAGCGCTAGCCAAGCCCTGCTCTCAGCCCAGCCCCAGCCCGGCCCCAGCCCTGCCACAGCCCTGCCGCAGCCTCGAGCCCAGCCCTGTCCCAGCCCCAGCCCTGACCCAGTCCCAGCCCCAGCCCCATCCGTTCCCCCAGCTCCAGCCCCAGCCCCACCAGTGGCCCCAGCCCCGGCCCCAGCTCAGCCCCAGCCCCAGCCCTGCACCAAACCCAGCCCCAGCCTGGCCCCAGCCCTGCCCCAGCTCAGGCCCCAGCCCTGTACCCAGCCCCAGCCCTGCCCCAGCCCCAGTCCTGCCCCAGCCCCAGCCCCAGTCCTAGCCCCAGCCCTGCCCAAGACTTGGTTCCTGCCCCAGCCCCAGCCCTGCCCCCAGCCCAGCCCCAGCCCTGGCCTCAACCTCAGATCCAGCCCTGCTCCCAGCCCCGGCACCAGCCCCAGCTCCAGCCCTACCCCAGCCCTGCCCCGAACCCAGCCCTAGCCCTGGCCCCAGCCCTGGCCCCTGCACCAGCCCCAGTCCTGCCCCATCCCAGCCCCCAGCCCCAGCCCTGTCCCCAGCCCAGCCCCAGCCCTGCCCCAGTCGCAGCCTCAGCCCCGGTCCCAGCCACAGCAAAGCCCCTGCCCCATCCCTGTCCCCAGCCCAGCCCCAGCCCTGAACCAGTCCCAGCCCCAGCCCCATCCGTTCCCCCAGCTCCAGCCCCAGCCCCACCCGTGGCCCCAGCCCCGGCCCCAGCTCAGCCCCAGCCCCAGCCCTGCACTGAACCCAGCCCCAGCCCGGCCCCAGCCCTGCCCCAGCTCGGGCCCCAGCCCTGTACCCAGCCCCAGCCCTGCCCCAGCCCTACCCCAGCACCAGCAACAGCCTCATCCCTGCTCCCAGCCCAGCACTAGCCCAGACCTTGCCCAGCCCAAGCCACAGCCCAGCCCCAGCCCTGGACCCAGCCCCAGCCCTGGACCCAGCCCTGCCCCAGCTCGGGCCCCAGCCCTGTACCCAGCCCCAGCCCTGCCCCAGCCCTACCCCAGCCCAGGCCCCAGCCCCAGCAACACCCTCATCCCTGCTCCCAGCCCAGCCCTAGCCCAGACCCTGCCCAGCCCAAGTCACAGCCCAGCCCCAGCCCTGGACCCACACCCAGCCCCAGCCCCAGCCCTGCCCCAGCCCAGACCAAGCCACAGCCCAGCCCTGCCCCGAACCCAGCCCCAGCCCGGCCCCAGCCCTGTCACAGCTCCAGCCCTAGCCCTGTCCCCAGCCCCGGTCCCTGCCCCAGCCCCAGCCCTGCCCTCAGCCCAGCCCCAGCCCTGCCACAGCCCCAGCCCTGGACCCAGGCCAGCCCTAACCTAGCCAGGCCCCAGCCCCAGGCCTAGCCCAGCCCTGCCCTCAGCCCAGCCCCAGCCCTGGAACCAGGACCAGCCCCAGCCCCAGCCCCAGTCCTGCCCCATCCCAGACCCCAGCCCCAGCCCTGCCCCAGCCTCGGGCCCAGCCCCAGCCCTGCACCCAGCCCAGACCGAGCCCAAGCCCAGCCACCGCCCAGACCCAGCCCTGGACCCAGCCCCAGCCCCAGCCCTGGACACAGTCCCAGCCCCGGCCCCTGCTATGCCCCAGCCACAGCCCTGCCCCAAACCCAGCCCCAGCCCGGCCCCAGCCCTGCCCCAGCTCCGGCCCTAGCCCTGTCCCCAGCCCCGGCCCCTGCCCCAGCCCCAGTCCTGCCCCATTCCAGCCCAGCCCCAAACCCCAGCCCTCCCCCAGCCCTGCCCTCAGCCCAGCCCCAGCCCCAGCCCTGCCCCTGTCCCAGCCACAGCCCCGGCCACAGCCCCAGCCCAGCCCCCGCTCCATCCCTGCCCGAGCCCAGCCCAAGCCCCAGCCCCACCCTCGGCACCAGCCCAGCCGCAGCCCCAGCCCCAACCTTGGCCCCAGCCCAGCCCCAGTTCCAGCCCTGCCCAAGCCCTGCCCCAGCCCTGGCCCCAGCCCCAGCCCCAGACTCGGCCCCAGCCCAGCCCCAGCCCCAGCCCGACCCCAGCCCTGCCCCAGCCTCAGGCCCAGCCCTGCCCCAGGTCCAGCCCAGCCCCCAGCCCAGCCCCAGCCACCGCCCAGCCTCAGCCCTGGCCCCAGCCCCAGCCCCAGCCCTGGCCCCAGCCCAGCCCTAGCCCAGCCCAGGCCAGACCCAGCCCCAGCCCTGGACAGAGCCCCAGCCCCAGCCGCCGCCATCCCCCAGCCCCAGCCCTGCACCGAACCCAGCCCCAGCCCAGCCCCAGTCCTGCCCCATCCCAGCCCCAGCCCCAGCCCAGCCCCAGCCCTGGACCCAGCCCCAGCCCCACCCCCGGCCTCAGCCCCGGCCCCAGCCCAGCCCCAGCCCCATCCCTGCCCCCAGCCCAGCCCTAGCCCAGCCCATACCCAGCCCCAGCCCTGCCCCGAACCCAGCCCCAGCCCTGCCCCAGCTCGGGCCCCAGCCCTGTACCCAGCCCCAGCCCTGCCCCAGCCCCAGTCCTGCCCCAGCCCCGGCCCCAGCCCTAGCCCCAGCCCTGCCCAAGACTTGGTTCCTGCCCCAGCCCCAGCCCTGCCCCCAGCCCAGCCCCAGCCCCGGCCTCAACCTCAGATCCAGCCCTGCTCCCAGCCCCGGCCCCAGCCCCGGCTCCAGCCCTACCCCAGCCTTGCCCAAGCCTCGAGTCCAGCCCTGTCCCAGGCCCAGCCCAGAACCCAGCCCAGCCTCAGCCCTGGCCCCAGCCCTGCCCCAGCCCCAGCCCTAGCCTAGCCTTGCCCTCAGGCCAGCCCCAGCCCTTCCCCAGCCCCAGCGCTAGCCAAGCCCTGCTCTCAGCCCAGCCCCAGCCCGGCCCCAGCCCTGCCACAGCCCTGCCGCAGCCTCGAGCCCAGCCCTGTCCCAGCCCCAGCCCCGACCCAGTCCCAGCCCCAGCCCCATCCGTTCCCCCAGCTCCAGCCCCAGCCCCACCAGTGGCCCCAGCCCCGGCCCCAGCTCAGCCCCAGCCCCAGCCCTGCACCAAACCCAGCCCCAGCCTGGCCCCAGCCCTGCCCCAGCTCAGGCCCCAGCCCTGTACCCAGCCCCAGCCCTGCCCCAGCCCCAGTCCTGCCCCAGCCCCAGCCCCAGTCCTAGCCCCAGCCCTGCCCAAGACTTGGTTCCTGCCCCAGCCCCAGCCCTGCCCCCAGCCCAGCCCCAGCCCCGGCCTCAACCTCAGATCCAGCCCTGCTCCCAGCCCCGGCACCAGCCCCAGCTCCAGCCCTACCCCAGCCCTGCCCCGAACCCAGCCCTAGCCCTGGCCCCAGCCCTGGCCCCTGCACCAGCCCCAGTCCTGCCCCATCCCAGCCCCCAGCCCCAGCCCTGTCCCCAGCCCAGCCCCAGCCCTGCCCCAGTCGCAGCCTCAGCCCCGGTCCCAGCCACAGCAAAGCCCCTGCCCCATCCCTGTCCCCAGCCCAGCCCCAGCCCTGAACCAGTCCCAGCCCCAGCCCCATCCGTTCCCCCAGCTCCAGCCCCAGCCCCACCCGTGGCCCCAGCCCCGGCCCCAGCTCAGCCCCAGCCCCAGCCCTGCACTGAACCCAGCCCCAGCCCGGCCCCAGCCCTGCCCCAGCTCGGGCCCCAGCCCTGTACCCAGCCCCAGCCCTGCCCCAGCCCTACCCCAGCACCAGCAACAGCCTCATCCCTGCTCCCAGCCCAGCACTAGCCCAGACCTTGCCCAGCCCAAGTCACAGCCCAGCCCCAGCCCTGGACCCACACCCAGCCCCAGCCCCAGCCCTGCCCCAGCCCAGACCAAGCCACAGCCCAGCCCTGCCCCGAACCCAGCCCCAGCCCGGCCCCAGCCCTGTCACAGCTCCAGCCCTAGCCCTGTCCCCAGCCCCGGTCCCTGCCCCAGCCCCAGCCCTGCCCTCAGCCCAGCCCCAGCCCTGCCACAGCCCCAGCCCTGGACCCAGGCCAGCCCTAACCTAGCCAGGCCCCAGCCCCAGGCCTAGCCCAGCCCTGCCCTCAGCCCAGCCCCAGCCCTGGAACCAGGACCAGCCCCAGCCCCAGCCCCAGTCCTGCCCCATCCCAGACCCCAGCCCCAGCCCTGCCCCAGCCTCGGGCCCAGCCCCAGCCCTGCACCCAGCCCAGACCGAGCCCAAGCCCAGCCACCGCCCAGACCCAGCCCTGGACCCAGCCCCAGCCCCAGCCCTGGACACAGTCCCAGCCCCGGCCCCTGCTATGCCCCAGCCACAGCCCTGCCCCAAACCCAGCCCCAGCCCGGCCCCAGCCCTGCCCCAGCTCCGGCCCTAGCCCTGTCCCCAGCCCCGGCCCCTGCCCCAGCCCCAGTCCTGCCCCATTCCAGCCCAGCCCCAAACCCCAGCCCTCCCCCAGCCCTGCCCTCAGCCCAGCCCCAGCCCCAGCCCTGCCCCTGTCCCAGCCACAGCCCCGGCCACAGCCCCAGCCCAGCCCCCGCTCCATCCCTGCCCGAGCCCAGCCCAAGCCCCAGCCCCACCCTCGGCACCAGCCCAGCCGCAGCCCCAGCCCCAACCTTGGCCCCAGCCCAGCCCCAGTTCCAGCCCTGCCCAAGCCCTGCCCCAGCCCTGGCCCCAGCCCCAGCCCCAGACTCGGCCCCAGCCCAGCCCCAGCCCCAGCCCGACCCCAGCCCTGCCCCAGCCTCAGGCCCAGCCCTGCCCCAGGTCCAGCCCAGCCCCCAGCCCAGCCCCAGCCACCGCCCAGCCTCAGCCCTGGCCCCAGCCCCAGCCCCAGCCCTGGCCCCAGCCCAGCCCTAGCCCAGCCCAGGCCAGACCCAGCCCCAGCCCTGGACAGAGCCCCAGCCCCAGCCGCCGCCATCCCCCAGCCCCAGCCCTGCACCGAACCCAGCCCCAGCCCAGCCCCAGTCCTGCCCCATCCCAGCCCCAGCCCCAGCCCAGCCCCAGCCCTGGACCCAGCCCCAGCCCCACCCCCGGCCTCAGCCCCGGCCCCAGCCCAGCCCCAGCCCCATCCCTGCCCCCAGCCCAGCCCTAGCCCAGCCCATACCCAGCCCCAGCCCTGCCCCGAACCCAGCCCCAGCCCGGCCCCAGCCCCGGCCCTAGCCCCAGGCCCAGTCCTGCCCCATCCCAGCCCCCAGCCCCAGCCCTGTCCCCAGCCCAGCCCCAGCCCTGCCCCAGTCCCAGCCTCAGCCCCTGTGATGAATATACTGGTGATTTGTGTTAAAATTGTAAGACTTAGAGTGCACTGGGATTAAGGGTCAGGATCTTGTGAGGCCTGTTTAGAGGGTAAAGGGAAAGAAACCTATCTTGCAGACTTGCAAGGACACTGTCTGGTTAATTGGAGACATCACGGCTGAGAAGGAGCTGTCTTAAAGATAAACATTCAGAACTGGGAATTTGTTTTCTTCAGATAAGAAGCCTGCACAATTGAGCATGCATGCAAGTGGATACTTTGACCCTTACCACACTGAATGTAGGGAGAAGGGATTTGACCATCTATTCTAAGACTAATTATCATATGCCTGCCTTCTATTTAGCATAAGTTTGCTTATGTAGATGATGTAACTATATAAGATGAAGAAAACTATTGTAAGGTTGCTTTTTGGGTGAAGTTTTGTACCCTCACATGCCCAACCGGTTGCTTTGCTTGCTTTTATTGCTTTTATTGCCTTTTTACAATCTTTTAGTGCCAATAAATCTGTTACCAAAAACTTTTACCTGGAGTCATCTATACCAAATGGTGCATTGGCCGGGAATCGTCTGAACCTTCACATCTTTTGAACTGCAAATGAAGGGGCGCCCCACAGCATTTTCTGTGGCTTCATTGTAGTCAAAAGACGGAATGGTCAGCACGATCAGAACTCAATAGAGGCAAGCAAAGAAATTTTTAATGTTTTTCTTTTATTTTTTTTTCGTTTATTTTATTTTCCTTTTTATTTTTTTCTTTTTATTTGGTGTTGTTTTGTTGTTTGACGTCCAATTGGAGGACGTGGACCCCGTAAAACTTCGTATACGAGATCCAAGCGACGACGACCATGGTGGTGAGAATACCGCTTGGGGGGGGAAGGATTCGGCTACATTTGTATTCGGCTACCGTAGTTTGAGTGTTTGAGTCTGCTGTTTCAGATTCTGCAAGGGGGGAGGTACGGTGGATCTGGCGCGGTGGCTCTGGCTGATAAAGAAGAGGGGTATTCGTGAGTAGGAATTATTTTGATTATTCCACTTGCATGATTATTTGTGGTATTGTTCCACTTGGATGAGTATTTGTGGTTTATTCCACTTGCCTAAGTATTTGTGGTAGCCAGGAATTGTATTCGTGAGTAGGAATAGTTTAGGCTGTTCCACTCGCATGAGTTTTTGGAATTCTTTGGATTTTTTTTAGTTTTTTATTTTAGTTTTATTTTATTTGTTTATTATTTGTAATATTTGTGGTAGTCAGGAGAAAATGGGACAAAAGAAGAGTAAGTCATCAAGGCAGGATGGAAAGAAGGCTTTACCTTCTATTCCTCCAGAGAGTCCGTTAGGAATGCTCATTCAATACTGGGAGGATGATGAACAGAGAAAAGGGAAATCAAAAGAAAGAATGATTCACTACTGTATGGAGGTATGGCCAAAAGAATCATTAAGACCACATGTGTTTTGGCCTATTTTTGGATCTTTTGAGGATTGGATTTGCCAAGCTTTGAACCATCATGTGAATTCTAAAAAGTGTTTTAGTAAGGAAGAAGCTGAATATGTTGCTATTTGGATTAGGGTCTCACGGCCCTCTCCTGTTCCAATATTAAGAACTGAGGATAAGGACAAAGACAAGGAGAAGGAGAAATGGGAACCCCTAGATAACCTACCACCACCTTTTCAGCAGAACAGGGGTCAAAGTCCCCTACATCAAATAGCCCTGCAACCAACTTCTCCTTCACCCACCCAAACAAGAAGCAGAGTGAGGAATGATAGGAATGAACAAGAGGGAGACAGTGTAGGATTCCATCCACTCAGGGAAGTGCCTATGGGGGGGCAGCAAGGAGGAATAGGGTTTGTGACTGTACCTCTCAGTACATCAGATGTCTGCAGTTTTAAGAAAGAGATGGGTACCTTGCTGGATGATCCCTTAGGTGTAGCTGAGAGACTGGACCAATTTTTGGGTCCCAATATATATACTTGGAAAGAGGTGCAGTCTATTTTGAGTATTCTATTCACTGCAGAGGAAAGAAACAGGATTAGACAGGCTGGTATGAGAATATGGGAAAGGCAGAACCAGGGGGGGCCACCAGGAGATCAAAAGTGGCCTAATCAAGACCCTGGGTGGGACCATCAGCAGCCCCAAGGGAGACAGAATATGAGTGACCTGAGAACTATAATAATACAAGGAATTAGGGAAGCTGTTCCTAGAGGACAGAATTTTGATAAAGCTTTCAGAGAGCAACAGAGGAAGGATGAATTTCCCACGGAGTGGATGGGAAGATTAAAGAAAGATTTGCACATGTACTCTGGAATAGACCCCAACCCTGCAGTTGGAGTGATACTTCTCAGGACACAGTTTGTGGTAAAATCATGGGGAGATATTAGAAAGAAACTGGAAAAGATCGAGGATTGGCAAGACAGGGGATTAGAGGAGTTACTTCGGGAAGCTCAGAAAGTATATGTAAGGCAGGATGAAGAGAAACAAAAAGCAGAGGCTAAACTGTTTGTAACTGCTGTAAGGGAAAGTCAGAAATCAGGTAGCTGCTCGGACCTTTGGGGTACTATCGATCATGGATAAAGGTGTCAGGGGCTGTATCTTCTGGGGACAAGAATATCTAATGAGTCCCCAGAAGGAGGAGGTAATTTTTTTTTGGTAGATATGGGAGCAGAAAATTGATTATACAAAAGACTCCTAAGACTTCTAAGAGGGTTGAAAAGGAAAAACCCCAGCAACAGTAATTGAAGCTAAAGGGGAACCTTATAAGGTGCCCCTGCTTGAAACTATAGAACTAGAATCTGGAAAAGGATTTGTTTAAATGATTTGTTAGTTGTTTCAGAGACTGAATGCACTCTCTTGGGAGAGATCTCTTTTTGTTTTGTCAGCAACAGATTGCAGCTGTCCAGACTGCAGAAAAAGGGTGGATGCATGTGTCGCGAGTGAAAGGACAGCAACCTCTGAGCCTGGAGAGGTTAGAGTGACTCTACAGACAAAGCAAAACTGACATCAGCATGAATCCCACGCCACTTATACAGATGATTGGAAGCGTCTCCGAGACTGCAGTTAGTGCTGACAGATAAGTACTCGATGCAATACTGTAACATCTCAGTCTGAAAGCTCCAGAACTTACAAGACAGACCCACCTCCTGAAATATATGCAATAGTGTGTGATATTGAATCTGTGTTGCAAGGGAACATCGAGGAATATCCCCATTTCATTCTGTGTATAAAACATCATAGAACTCATGGGGGATGGGTAACTTGTAAATGTTTTAAATGCTGTAAGAAATGGTCTTGTATCTCTTATAATTGAGGAGTATTTTGTCCTGAATGCTGTAACTGTAAAACTGTAAAAGTAGGCCCAAAAATAGGCAGTTTGGATTGATAAATATAGAGATCTTATTGTGTGGTAACGAAAAAGGATTTAAATCCCCATGGAAAATTCTTGAAAGGGATTGGCATAAGTGGGAAATAAAGGCTAGAGAAATTTTTAGTTAGGGATACCAAGAACAATTAGAATAGAATAGAATGGAATGGAGTAGGCCAGGTTGGAGGAGGCCTTCGGGATCATCGTGTCCGGCCTATTGACCAATCCAGCCCATCTGATCAACTGGGCCATGGCACCAAGCACCCTATCAGGTCTCCTCCTGGGCACTTCCAGTGGTGGTGACTCCACCACCTCCCCGGGTGGCCCATTCCAATGGGCAATCACTCTCTCTGTGTAGAACTTCTTCCTGGCATCCAGCCTAAACCTGCCCTGGTGCAGCCTGGGACTGTGTCCTCTTGTTCTGGTGCTGGCTGCCTGGGAGAAGAGACCAACCTCTGCCTGTCTACAACCTTCCTTCAGGTAGTTGTAGAGAGCAAGGAGGTCTTCCCTGAGTCTCCTCTTCTCCAGGCTAAGCAACCCCAGCTCCCTCAGGCTCTCCTCATAGGGCTTGTCTTCCAAACCCCTCATCAACTTCATTGCCCTTCTCTGGACTCGTTCCAGCAAGCCAACATCCTTCCTAAACTGAGGGGCCCAGAACTGGACACAGTACTCGAGGTGTGGCCCAACCAGTGCAGTGTACAGGGGCAGAATGACCTTCCTGCTCCTGCTGGCCACACTCTTCCTGATGCAGGCCAGGATGCCATTGGCCCTCTTGGCTGCCTAGGCACACTGCAGGCTCATGTTCATCCTACCATCAACCAGCACCCCCAGGTCCCTCTCTGCCTGGCTGCTCTCAGCCACTCTGACCCCAGCCTGTAGTACTGCATGGGGTTACTGTGACCAATGTGCAGAACCCAGCACTTGGATGTGTTAAATCTCATGCCGTTGGATTCTGCCCATCTGTCTAGGTCCCTCTGCAGAGCCTCTCTACCCTCCAGCAGATCAACTCCTGCCCCAGCTTGGTGTCATTTGCAAATTTACTGATGACTGACTCAATGCCCTCATCCAGATCATCAATGAAGATGTTAAAGAGCACAGGGCCCAGCACTGCTCCCTGGGGCACACCACTGGTGCCTGGCTGCCAGCTGGCTGTGGCACCATTCACCACCACTCTCTGGGCTCTGCCTCCAGCCAGTTCCTAACCCAGCTCAGAGAGCTGCTGTCCAAGCCAGGGGCTGACAGCTTGGCCAGGAGTTTGCTGTGGGGCACAGTGTCAAAAGCCTTGCTGAGGTCCAGGTAGACTACATCCACAGGCTTCCCCACATCCACCAGGCAGTCACCTGATCATAGGAGGAGATCAGGTTTTTGAAATTGAAAGGGTTAGTAGAAGGAAAAAAGTAAGGAAGACATAAGAAAAATTATTGTAGAGGATTTTGAGGGAAGAGGAATTGAAATAACAAAAGCACAATGGGAAATGGTAAACAAGCCAACTGAGGAAGTAGAGAAGAGACTCCCAATGAAATCTTAAAGTGGGTTAAGGAATCTGTGGGGCTCCTGAAGAATGTAACTGCTGCCAAGAAGACATGACACCTGGCTGCTGGTTGCACCCAGTAGGCTAAGGAGGCAGAGTTAACATATACTGGTGGAGCCTAATCTTGATCCTAACCCTGTTTTTGTATAAGGAGTCCAATCAAAATCAAAGACCATGTTCCCATGTGTGGATAAATTCTCTGCTAATATTAGTAATGATAGGTAGGTTGAAAGGCCATTATGGAGCTAAGATTATAACATCATCTGAAGTAAAGGTATGAGAACAGAACACCTATCTGCAGTTGTTGAAAGGGAGCACAGTCAGCTCAGTCAGTGGAGCATGAGACTCTTAATCTCAGGGTTGTGGGTTCAAGCCTGCCTCAGACAGGCAGTAGTGTCCTTTTACTGTTGGATATGTTCCCAGCTACCTGAGAATTCAGCATACAGGTTTCCTTTGATAGGGACAGTCTTTCCTGATGTAACAGAAATACAAAAAGCATTCCAAAAGCCCAGCAACTTGAGGATTGTACCGAGATTCCACAATCTCAGTTAAGGGGGAGATTACAGTTTGAAGAACCCTTGGATGTAAATATACCTGTACCCTGGATGTGGGAATGTAATTTTTATAGGACAGTAATCAAAGTGTTCACAATTTATTAGTTAGGAAGAAGGAACTATGGGGAGCCATGATCAGACCAGAAAGAAAGAACACATACCTAAAGGATGGCTGATACCTATTGGGTCAGGATGGTATTGGATATGTGATAAAAATGCTTATAAGGTATTACCCTTAAGCTGGTAAGGAAGATGTGCTATAGGACTGGCCTATCCTCATATCTTTATAGTAAATCAGCCACAGGAATTACTCAGGAGCTTTGCAAGAACCACCAAAAACGGAGCAAATCCACTACCAACCAGGCATAGCAAGTTTCATAGTTTTGCTAGGAGTTTTCTACCTTGATTTGGGGTTAGTGAACTTGAAAAAGCGATGGTAAATTTTTCTGCTACAGCTGAAATTATGATGAATGCAAGCATAGATGCAATAAAAGCTCAATAGCTTGAAGTCAATAGTCTCTCAAAACAGGTTAGCTTTGGATTTCTTACATGTTGTATGTGTAGACATAAATGTAAGCTGTTGTAGTTATGTTAATCTGTAGTTTTGTTAAGTGATTGTCCATCACAATCAAATATTACATCAAATTTCTTAGGATGATACTTCTTCTGGATTTAGAGAAATATGGGATAAGTTAACTTCTTACTTATCGAATATAAGTTGCTTTAAAAAATTGTTTGTAATACCTGTTGGACTAATTGTAATACTGATCTGTGTAATTCATTGTAATTGTTGGTTTAAAATGGTAAGACCTTTAGGTAAAATTGTTTATGCCAATAAGTTACAAGCAGATGGTTATGATCCAATTAAGAAGGTTCTGAAATATCTGGAAATTTTAACACAAATCAATGGTGACAAAAAGAAAATGGGGGATTGTGATGAATATACTGGTGATTTGTGTTAAAATTGTAAGACTTAGAGTGCACTGGGATTAAGGGTCAGGATCTTGTGAGGCCTGTTTAGAGGGTAAAGGGAAAGAAACCTATCTTGCAGACTTGCAAGGACACTGTCTGGTTAATTGGAGACATCACGGCTGAGAAGGAGCTGTCTTAAAGATAAACATTCAGAACTGGGAATTTGTTTTCTTCAGATAAGAAGCCTGCACAATTGAGCATGCATGCAAGTGGATACTTTGACCCTTACCACACTGAATGTAGGGAGAAGGGATTTGACCATCTATTCTAAGACTAATTATCATATGCCTGCCTTCTATTTAGCATAAGTTTGCTTATGTAGATGATGTAACTATATAAGATGAAGAAAACTATTGTAAGGTTGCTTTTTGGGTGAAGTTTTGTACCCTCACATGCCCAACCGGTTGCTTTGCTTGCTTTTATTGCTTTTATTGCCTTTTTACGATCTTTTAGTGCCAATAAATCTGTTACCAAAAACTTTTACCTGGAGTCATCTATAACAGCCCCGGTCCCAGCCACAGCACAGCCCCTGCCCCATCCCTGCCCCCAGCCCAGCCCCAGCCCTGACCCAGTCCCAGCCCCAGCCCCATCCGTTCCCCCAGCTCCAGCCCCAGCCCCACCCGTGGCCCCAGCCCCGGCCCCAGCTCAGCCCCAGCCCCAGCCCTGCACCAAACCCAGCCCCATCCCAGCCCCAGCCCTGCCCCAGCTTGGGCCCCAGCCCTGCCCCAGCCCCAGTCCTGCCCCAGCCCCAGCCCCAGTCCTAGCCCCAGCCCTGCCCAAGACTTGGTTCCTGCCCCAGCCCCAGCCCTGCCCCCAGCCCAGCCCCAGCCCCGGCCTCAACCTCAGATCCAGCCCTGCTCCCAGCCCCGGCCCCAGCCCCGGCTCCAGCCCTACCCCAGCCTTGCCCCAGCCTCGAGTCCAGCCCTGTCCCAGGCCCAGCCCAGAACCCAGCCCAGCCTCAGCCCTGGCCCCAGCCCTGCCCCAGCCCCAGCCCTAGCCTAGCCTTGCCCTCAGGCCAGCCCCCAGCCCTTCCCCAGCCCCAGCGCTAGCCAAGCCCTCCTCTCAGCCCAGCCCCAGGCCTGGACCCAGCCCCAGCCCTGCCCCGAACCCAGCCCCAGCCCTGGACCCAGCCCCGGCCCTAGCCCAGGCCCCAACCCAGCCCTAGACCAGCCCAGCCCAGCCCCAGCCCCAGCCCTGGACCCAGCCCCAGCCCCAGCCCCCGCCATGCCCCAGCCCGAGCCTTGCACCGAACGCAGCCCCAGCCCGGCCCCAGCCCTGCCCCAGCCCAGCCCCAGTCCTGCCCCAGCTAGGGCCCCAGCCCTGTCCCTAGCCCCGGCCCCTGCCCCAGCCCCAGTCCTGTGCCATCCCAGCCCCAGCCACAGCCCTGCCCCAGCCCAGCTCCAGCCCCAGCCACAGCCCAGCCCCAGCCCTGGACCCAGCCCCAGCCCCACTCCCGGCCTCAGCCCCGGCCCCAGCCCAGCCCCAGCCCCATCCCTGCCCCCAGCCCAGCCCTAGCCCAGCCCATACCCAGCCCCAGCCCTGCCCCGAACCCAGCCTCAGCCCAGCCCCAGCCCCGGCCCTAGCCCTGTCCCCAGCCCTGGCCCCTGCCCCAACCCCAGTCCTGCCCCATCCCAGCCCCCAGCCCCAGCCCTGTCCCCAGCCCCAGCCCCAGCCCTGCCCCAGTCGCAGCCACAGTCCCGGCCCCAGCCCCCACACAGCCCCTGCCCCATCCCTGCCCCCAGCCCAGCCCCAGCCCTGACCCAGTCCCAGCCCCACCCCCATCCGTTCCCCCAGCTCCAGCCCCAGCCCCACCCGTGGCCCCAGCCCCGGCCCCAGCCCAGCCCCAGCCCCAGCCCTGCACCGAACCCAGCCCCAGCCCGGCCCCAGCCCTGCCCCAGCTCGGGCCCCAGCCCTGCCCCAGGCCCAGGCCAGACCCCAGCCCTGCCCCAGCCACCGCCCAGCCCCAGCCCTGGACCCAGCCCCGGCCCTAGCCCAGGCCCCAACCCAGCCCTAGACCAGCCCAGCCCAGCCCCAGCCCCAGCCCTGGACCCAGCCCCAGCCCCAGCCCCCGCCATGCCCCAGCCCGAGCCTTGCACCGAACGCAGCCCCAGCCCGGCCCCAGCCCTGCCCCAGCCCAGCCCCAGTCCTGCCCCAGCTCGGGCCCCAGCCCTGTCCCTAGCCCTGGCCCCTGCCCCAGCCCCAGTCCTGTGCCATCCCAGCCCCAGCCCCAGCCCTGCCCCAACCCAGCTCCAGCCCCAGCCACAGCCCAACCCCAGCCCTGGACCCAGGCCCAGCCCCACTCCCAGCCTCAGCCCCGGCCCCAGCCCAGCCCCAGCCCCATCCCTGCCCCCAGCCCAGCCCTAGCCCAGCCCATACCCAGCCCCTGCCCTGCCCCGAACCCAGCCCCAGCCAGGCCCCAGCCCTGGCCTTAGCCCTGTCCCTAGCCCTGGCCTCTGCCCCAGCCCCAGCCCTGCCCCAGCCACAGCCACAGCCCTGGCCCCAGCCACAGCACAGCTCCCGCCCCATCCCAGCCCCCAGCCCCAGCCCCGCACCAGCCCTGCCCCAGCCCCAGCCCCAGTCCTGCCCCTGCCCCAGCCCCAGTCCTGTCCCCACCCCCCGCCCCAGCCCGACCCCAGCCCTGCCCCAGCCCCTGCCCCAACCCTGCCCCAGCCCCAGCCCCAGGCACGGCCCCAGCCCAGCCCCAGTTCCAGCCCCGCCCCAGCCCTGCCCCAGCCCTGCCCCAGCCCCGGCCCCAGACTCCGACCCAGCCCAGTCCCAGCCCTAGCTTTGCCCCAGTCCCCGCCCCAGTCCCAGCCCCAGCCCACCCTCAGCCCCAGCCCCAGCCCTGCCCCAGCCACAGCCCTAGCCCAGCCCTGCCCTTAGCCCAGCCCCAGCCCGGCCCCAGCCCTGTCCCCAGCCCAAGCCCCTGCCCCAGCCCCAACCTCGTCCCCAGCCCAGCCCCTGCCCAAACCCTACCCCAGCCCAGTCCCGGTCCCAGCGCAGGCCCAGCCCTGCCCCAGCCCAAGTCCCAGCCCCAGCCCCAGCCCCATCCGTTCCCCCAGCCCAGCCCATCCCCATCCCCATCCCTGCCCCCAGTCCAGCCCCAGCCCCAGCCCGACCCCAGCCCTGCCCCAGCCTCAGGCCCAGACCTGCCCCAGGCCCAGCCCAGCCCCCAGCCCAGCCCCAGCCACCGCCCAGCCCCAGCCCTGGACCCAGCCCTGCCCCAGTCCCCGCCCCAGTCCCAGTCCCAGCCCACCCTCAGCCCCAGCCCCAGCCCTGCCGCAGCCCCAGCCCCAGCCATGTCCCCAGCACAGCACCAGACCTGCCCCAGTCCCAGCCCCAGCCCGGCCCCAGCCCTGCCCCAGCCCCAGCCCCGGCCCCAGCTTTGTCACCAGCCCAGCCCCAGCCCTGCCCCAGTCCCAGCCACAGCCCCGGCCACAGCCACAGCCCAGCCCCAGCCCTGCCCCAGTCCCCGCCCCAGTCCCAGCCCCAGCTCTGGCCCCAGGCCAGCCCTAACCTAGCTCGGCCCCAGCCCCAGGCCTAGCCCAGCCCTGCCCTCAGCCCAGCCCCAGCCCTGGAACCATCCCCTGCCCCATCCCTGCCCCCAGCACAGCCCCAGCCCCAGGCTAGCCCCAGCCCTGCCCCACCCCTGGCTCCATCCCCGGCCCCTGCCCCAGCCCCAGTTCTGCCCCATCCCAGCCCCCATCCCCAGCCCGGCCCCAGCCCTGTCCCAGCCCTGGCCCCAGCCCTGTCCCCAGCCCTGCCCCAGCCCTGCCCCAGTCCCAGCCACAGCCCCGGCCCCAGCCACAGCCCAGCCCCCACCCCATTCCCGCCCCCAGCCCAGCCCCAGCTCAGCCCCACCCTGCCCCAGCCACAGCCCTGGCCCCATCCCTGGCCCAGCTCCCAACCCAGCCTCAGCCCCAGCCCTGCCCCCAGCCCCAGCCCTAGCCCTACCCCAGCCCTGCCCCAGCAGCCGGGCCCAGCCCTGCCCCAGCCACCGCCCAGCCCCAGCCCTGGACCCAGCCCCGGCCCTAGCCCAGGCCCCAACCCAGCCCTAGACCAGCCCAGCCCAGCCCCAGCCCCAGCCCTGGACCCAGCCCCAGCCCCAGCCCCCGCCATGCCCCAGCCCGAGCCTTGCACCGAACGCAGCCCCAGCCCGGCCCCAGCCCTGCCCCAGCCCAGCCCCAGTCCTGCCCCAGCTAGGGCCCCAGCCCTGTCCCTAGCCCCGGCCCCTGCCCCAGCCCCAGTCCTGTGCCATCCCAGCCCCAGCCACAGCCCTGCCCCAGCCCAGCTCCAGCCCCAGCCACAGCCCAGCCCCAGCCCTGGACCCAGCCCCAGCCCCACTCCCGGCCTCAGCCCCGGCCCCAGCCCAGCCCCAGCCCCATCCCTGCCCCCAGCCCAGCCCTAGCCCAGCCCATACCCAGCCCCAGCCCTGCCCCGAACCCAGCCTCAGCCCAGCCCCAGCCCCGGCCCTAGCCCTGTCCCCAGCCCTGGCCCCTGCCCCAACCCCAGTCCTGCCCCATCCCAGCCCCCAGCCCCAGCCCTGTCCCCAGCCCCAGCCCCAGCCCTGCCCCAGTCGCAGCCACAGTCCCGGCCCCAGCCCCCACACAGCCCCTGCCCCATCCCTGCCCCCAGCCCAGCCCCAGCCCTGACCCAGTCCCAGCCCCACCCCCATCCGTTCCCCCAGCTCCAGCCCCAGCCCCACCCGTGGCCCCAGCCCCGGCCCCAGCCCAGCCCCAGCCCCAGCCCTGCACCGAACCCAGCCCCAGCCCGGCCCCAGCCCTGCCCCAGCTCGGGCCCCAGCCCTGCCCCAGGCCCAGGCCAGACCCCAGCCCTGCCCCAGCCACCGCCCAGCCCCAGCCCTGGACCCAGCCCCGGCCCTAGCCCAGGCCCCAACCCAGCCCTAGACCAGCCCAGCCCAGCCCCAGCCCCAGCCCTGGACCCAGCCCCAGCCCCAGCCCCCGCCATGCCCCAGCCCGAGCCTTGCACCGAACGCAGCCCCAGCCCGGCCCCAGCCCTGCCCCAGCCCAGCCCCAGTCCTGCCCCAGCTCGGGCCCCAGCCCTGTCCCTAGCCCTGGCCCCTGCCCCAGCCCCAGTCCTGTGCCATCCCAGCCCCAGCCCCAGCCCTGCCCCAACCCAGCTCCAGCCCCAGCCACAGCCCAACCCCAGCCCTGGACCCAGGCCCAGCCCCACTCCCAGCCTCAGCCCCGGCCCCAGCCCAGCCCCAGCCCCATCCCTGCCCCCAGCCCAGCCCTAGCCCAGCCCATACCCAGCCCCTGCCCTGCCCCGAACCCAGCCCCAGCCAGGCCCCAGCCCTGGCCTTAGCCCTGTCCCTAGCCCTGGCCTCTGCCCCAGCCCCAGCCCTGCCCCAGCCACAGCCACAGCCCTGGCCCCAGCCACAGCACAGCTCCCGCCCCATCCCAGCCCCCAGCCCCAGCCCCGCACCAGCCCTGCCCCAGCCCCAGCCCCAGTCCTGCCCCTGCCCCAGCCCCAGTCCTGTCCCCACCCCCGCCCCAGCCCGACCCCAGCCCTGCCCCAGCCCCTGCCCCAACCCTGCCCCAGCCCCAGCCCCAGGCACGGCCCCAGCCCAGCCCCAGTTCCAGCCCCGCCCCAGCCCTGCCCCAGCCCTGCCCCAGCCCCGGCCCCAGACTCCGACCCAGCCCAGTCCCAGCCCTAGCTTTGCCCCAGTCCCCGCCCCAGTCCCAGCCCCAGCCCACCCTCAGCCCCAGCCCCAGCCCTGCCCCAGCCACAGCCCTAGCCCAGCCCTGCCCTTAGCCCAGCCCCAGCCCGGCCCCAGCCCTGTCCCCAGCCCAAGCCCCTGCCCCAGCCCCAACCTCGTCCCCAGCCCAGCCCCTGCCCAAACCCTACCCCAGCCCAGTCCCGGTCCCAGCGCAGGCCCAGCCCTGCCCCAGCCCAAGTCCCAGCCCCAGCCCCAGCCCCATCCGTTCCCCCAGCCCAGCCCATCCCCATCCCCATCCCTGCCCCCAGTCCAGCCCCAGCCCCAGCCCGACCCCAGCCCTGCCCCAGCCTCAGGCCCAGACCTGCCCCAGGCCCAGCCCAGCCCCCAGCCCAGCCCCAGCCACCGCCCAGCCCCAGCCCTGGACCCAGCCCTGCCCCAGTCCCCGCCCCAGTCCCAGTCCCAGCCCACCCTCAGCCCCAGCCCCAGCCCTGCCGCAGCCCCAGCCCCAGCCATGTCCCCAGCACAGCACCAGACCTGCCCCAGTCCCAGCCCCAGCCCGGCCCCAGCCCTGCCCCAGCCCCAGCCCCGGCCCCAGCTTTGTCACCAGCCCAGCCCCAGCCCTGCCCCAGTCCCAGCCACAGCCCCGGCCACAGCCACAGCCCAGCCCCAGCCCTGCCCCAGTCCCCGCCCCAGTCCCAGCCCCAGCTCTGGCCCCAGGCCAGCCCTAACCTAGCTCGGCCCCAGCCCCAGGCCTAGCCCAGCCCTGCCCTCAGCCCAGCCCCAGCCCTGGAACCATCCCCTGCCCCATCCCTGCCCCCAGCACAGCCCCAGCCCCAGGCTAGCCCCAGCCCTGCCCCACCCCTGGCTCCATCCCCGGCCCCTGCCCCAGCCCCAGTTCTGCCCCATCCCAGCCCCCATCCCCAGCCCGGCCCCAGCCCTGTCCCAGCCCTGGCCCCAGCCCTGTCCCCAGCCCTGCCCCAGCCCTGCCCCAGTCCCAGCCACAGCCCCGGCCCCAGCCACAGCCCAGCCCCCACCCCATTCCCGCCCCCAGCCCAGCCCCAGCTCAGCCCCACCCTGCCCCAGCCACAGCCCTGGCCCCATCCCTGGCCCAGCTCCCAACCCAGCCTCAGCCCCAGCCCTGCCCCCAGCCCCAGCCCTAGCCCTACCCCAGCCCTGCCCCAGCAGCCGGGCCCAGCCCTGCCCCAGCCACCGCCCAGCCCCAGCCCTGGACCCAGCCCCGGCCCTAGCCCAGGCCCCAACCCAGCCCTAGACCAGCCCAGCCCAGCCCCAGCCCCAGCCCTGGACCCAGCCCCAGCCCCAGCCCCCGCCATGCCCCAGCCCGAGCCTTGCACCGAACGCAGCCCCAGCCCGGCCCCAGCCCTGCCCCAGCCCAGCCCCAGTCCTGCCCCAGCTCGGGCCCCAGCCCTGTCCCTAGCCCTGGCCCCTGCCCCAGCCCCAGTCCTGTGCCATCCCAGCCCCAGCCCCAGCCCTGCCCCAACCCAGCTCCAGCCCCAGCCACAGCCCAACCCCAGCCCTGGACCCAGGCCCAGCCCCACTCCCAGCCTCAGCCCCGGCCCCAGCCCAGCCCCAGCCCCATCCCTGCCCCCAGCCCAGCCCTAGCCCAGCCCATACCCAGCCCCTGCCCTGCCCCGAACCCAGCCCCAGCCAGGCCCCAGCCCTGGCCTTAGCCCTGTCCCTAGCCCTGGCCTCTGCCCCAGCCCCAGCCCTGCCCCAGCCACAGCCACAGCCCTGGCCCCAGCCACAGCACAGCTCCCGCCCCATCCCAGCCCCCAGCCCCAGCCCCGCACCAGCCCTGCCCCAGCCCCAGCCCCAGTCCTGCCCCTGCCCCAGCCCCAGTCCTGTCCCCACCCCCGCCCCAGCCCGACCCCAGCCCTGCCCCAGCCCCTGCCCCAACCCTGCCCCAGCCCCAGCCCCAGGCACGGCCCCAGCCCAGCCCCAGTTCCAGCCCCGCCCCAGCCCTGCCCCAGCCCTGCCCCAGCCCCGGCCCCAGACTCCGACCCAGCCCAGTCCCAGCCCTAGCTTTGCCCCAGTCCCCGCCCCAGTCCCAGCCCCAGCCCACCCTCAGCCCCAGCCCCAGCCCTGCCCCAGCCACAGCCCTAGCCCAGCCCTGCCCTTAGCCCAGCCCCAGCCCGGCCCCAGCCCTGTCCCCAGCCCAAGCCCCTGCCCCAGCCCCAACCTCGTCCCCAGCCCAGCCCCTGCCCAAACCCTACCCCAGCCCAGTCCCGGTCCCAGCGCAGGCCCAGCCCTGCCCCAGCCCAAGTCCCAGCCCCAGCCCCAGCCCCATCCGTTCCCCCAGCCCAGCCCATCCCCATCCCCATCCCTGCCCCCAGTCCAGCCCCAGCCCCAGCCCGACCCCAGCCCTGCCCCAGCCTCAGGCCCAGACCTGCCCCAGGCCCAGCCCAGCCCCCAGCCCAGCCCCAGCCACCGCCCAGCCCCAGCCCTGGACCCAGCCCTGCCCCAGTCCCCGCCCCAGTCCCAGTCCCAGCCCACCCTCAGCCCCAGCCCCAGCCCTGCCGCAGCCCCAGCCCCAGCCATGTCCCCAGCGCAGCACCAGACCTGACCCAGTCCCAGCCCCAGCCCGGCCCCAGCCCTGCCCCAGCCCCAGCCCCGGCCCCAGCTTTGTCACCAGCCCAGCCCCAGCCCTGCCCCAGTCCCAGCCACAGCCCCGGCCACAGCCACAGCCCAGCCCCAGCCCTGCCCCAGTCCCCGCCCCAGTCCCAGCCCCAGCTCTGGCCCCAGGCCAGCCCTAACCTAGCTCGGCCCCAGCCCCAGGCCTAGCCCAGCCCTGCCCTCAGCCCAGCCCCAGCCCTGGAACCAGGCCCAGACCTGCCCCTGCCCCAGCCCCAGCCCTGCCCCATTCCAGCCCCAGCCCCAGCCCTATCCCAGCCCTGCCCCAGCCTCAGGCCCAGCCCTGCCCCAGGCCCAGCCCAGCCCCCAGCCCAGCCCCAGCCACCGCCCAGCCCCAGCCCTGGACCCATCCCCTGCCCCATCCCTGCCCCCAGCACAGCCCCAGCCCCAGGCTAGCCCCAGCCCTGCCCCACCCCTGGCTCCATCCCCGGCCCCTGCCCCAGCCCCAGTTCTGCCCCATCCCAGCCCCCATCCCCAGCCCGGCCCCATCCCTGTCCCAGCCCTGGCCCCAGCCCTGTCCCCAGCCCTGCCCCAGCCCTGCCCCAGTCCCAGCCACAGCCCCGGCCCCAGCCACAGCCCAGCCCCCACCCCATTCCCGCCCCCAGCCCAGCCCCAGCTCAGCCCCACCCTGCCCCAGCCCCAGCCCTGGCCCCATCCCTGGCCCAGCTCCCAACCCAGCCTCAGCCCCAGCCCTGCCCCCAGCCCCAGCCCTAGCCCTACCCCAGCCATGCCCCAGCAGCCGGGCCCAGCCCTGCCCCAGGCCCAGCTCAGACTCCAGCCCAGCCCCACCCTCAGCTCTAGTCCAGCCTCAGCCCTGGCCCCAGACCTGCCGCAGCCGCAGTCCCAGCCCCAGCCCTAGCCCTACCCGAGCCCTGCCCCAGCAACTGGGCCCAGCCCTGCCCCAGGCCCAGACCAGACCCCAGCCCAGCCCCACCCTCAGCTCCAGACCAGCCCCAGCCCCAGCCCTGCCCCAGCCCTGGACCAAGCCACAGACGCAGCCCCGGCCCCAGCCCAGCCCTAGCCCAGCCCTGCCCCAGGCCTGGACCCAGTCCCAGCCCCAGCCCTGCCCCAGCCCTGGACCAAGCCCCAGCCCAGCTTCTGCCCTGGACCCAGCCCCTGCCCTGGACCCAGCCCCAGCCCCAGCCCAGCCCCAGCCTCAGCCCTCAACCCAGACCCAGTCGCAGCCCCGGCCCCAGCCCCGCCCTAGCCCAGGCCTAGACACATCCCAGCCCCAGCCCTGGACCCAGCCCCAGCCCCAGCCCCAGCCCCAGCCCAACCCCCGGCCCCATCCCCGGCTTCAGCCCAGCCCTAGCCCAGCCCTGCCCTCAGCCCCAGCCCTGCCCCAGCCACAGCCCAGCCCCTGCCCTGGACCCAGCCCCTGCCCCAGCCCCACCCTCCTCCCCTGCCCAGTCCCTGCCCCAGCCCTGGACCAAGCCCCAGATGCAGCCCCGGCCCCAGCCCTTCCCCAACCCTGCCCTCAGCCCAGCCCCAGACCCAGCCCGGCCCCAGCCCTGCCCCAGACCCAGACCCAGCCCTACCCCAGCCCAGCCCCACCCTCATCCCCAGCCCAGCCCCAGCCCCAGCCATGCCCCAGCCCAGCCTCAGCCCAGGACCCAGCCCCAGCCCCAGCCCAGCCCCAGCCCCAGCCCTGCCCCAGCCCAGCTCCAGCCTCAGCCCAGCCCCTGCCCTGGACCCAGCCCCAGCCCTAGCCCAGCCCTGCCCTAAGGCCCAGCCCCAGCCCTGCCCCAGCCCCCGCCCTGCCCCAGCCCAAGCACCTGCACCGAACCCAGCCCCAGCCCGGCACCAGCCCCGCCCCAGCCCTGGACCCAGCCCCAGCCCCAGACCAGCCCCAGTCCCAGCCCTGCCCCAGCCTAGCTCCAGCCTCAGCCCAGCCCCTGCCCTGGACCCAGCCCCTGCCCTGGACCCAGCCCCAGCCCCAGCCCTGCCCCAGCCCAGCCCCAGCCAACACCCAGCCCCAGGCCTGGACCCATCCCCCGCCCCATCCCTGCCCCAGCACAGCCCCAGCCCCACCCTGGACCCAGCACCAGCCCCAGCCCAGCCCCATCCGTTCCCCCAGCCCATCCCATCCCCATCCCCAACCCTGCCCTGGCTCAGCCCCAGCCCTAGACCAGCCCCAGCCCAGCCCTAGCCCAGCCCTAGCCCAGCCCTAGCCCAGCCCCAGCCCAGCCCTAGCCCAGCCCAGCCCCAGCCACAGCCCTAGCCCTGTCCCCAGCCCCAGCCCCTGCCCCAACCCCACCCTCGTCCCCAGCCCTACCCCAGCCCTGCCCCAGCCCCAGCCCTGCCCCAGCCCAGCCCCAGCCACCGCCCAGCCCCAGCCCTGGACCCAGTCCCAGCCCCAGCCCTGTCCCAGTCCCCGCCCCTGCCCCAGCCACCACTCAGCCCCAGGCCTGGACCCATCCCCTGCCCCATCCCTGCCCCCAGCACAGCCCCAGCCCCAGGCTAGCCCCAGCCCTGCCCCACCCCTGGCTCCATCCCCGGCCCCTGCCCCAGCCCCAGTTCTGCCCCATCCCAGCCCCATCCCCAGCCCTGCCCCAGCCCTGCCCTCAGCCCAGCCCCAGCCCCAGCCCGGCCTCAGCCCTGTCCCAGCCCCAGCCCCAGCCCTGTCCCCAGGCCCCAGCCCCAGCAACAGCCTCATCCCTGCTCCCAGCCCATCCCTAGCCCAGCCCTGACCCAGCCCCCGCCCTGCCCCAGCCCCAGCCCTAGCCCAGCCCTGCTCTCAGCCCAGCCCCAGGCCTGGACCCAGCCCCAGCCCTGCCCTGAACCCAGCCCCAGCCCGGCCCCAGCCCTGCCCCAGCCCTGCCCCACCCCTGGCTCCATCCCCGGCCCCTGCCCCAGTCCCAGTTCTGCCCCATCCCAGCCCCCATCCCCAGCCCGGCCCCAGCCCTGTCCCAGCCCCGGCCCCAGCCCTGTCCCCAGCCCTGCCCCAGCCCTGCCCCAGTCCCAGCCACAGCCCCGGCCCCAGCCACAGCCCAGCCCCCACCCCATTCCCGCCCCCAGCCCAGCCCCAGCTCAGCCCCACCCTGCCCCAGCCCCAGCCCTGGCCCCATCCCTGGCCCAGCTCCCAACCCAGCCTCAGCCCCAGCCCTGCCCCCAGCCCTAGCCCTAGCCCTACCCCAGCCCTGCCCCAGCAGCCGGGCCCAGCCCTGCCCCAGGCCCAGCTCAGACTCCAGCCCAGCCCCACCCTCAGCTCTAGTCCAGCCTCAGCCCTGGCCCCAGACCTGCCGCAGCCGCAGTCCCAGCCCCAGCCCTAGCCCTACCCGAGCCCTGCCCCAGCAACTGGGCCCAGCCCTGCCCCAGGCCCAGACCAGACCCCAGCCCAGCCCCACCCTCAGCTCCAGACCAGCCCCAGCCCCAGCCCTGCCCCAGCCCTGGACCAAGCCACAGACGCAGCCCCGGCCCCAGCCCAGCCCTAGCCCAGCCCTGCCCCAGGCCTGGACCCAGTCCCAGCCCCAGCCCTGCCCCAGCCCTGGACCAAGCCCCAGACGCAGCCCCGGCCCCAGCCCAGCCCTAGCCCAGCCCTGCCCCAGGCCTGGACCCAGTCCCAGCCCCAGCCCAGCCCCTGCCCTGGACCCAGCCCCTGCCCTGGACCCAGCCCCAGCCCCAGCCCAGCCCCAGCCTCAGCCCTCAACCCAGCCCCAGTCGCAGCCCCGGCCCCAGCCCCGCCCTAGCCCAGGCCTAGACACATCCCGGCCCCAGCCCTGGACCCGGCCCCAGCCCCAGCCCCAGCCCCAGCCCAACCCCTGGCCCCATCCCCGGCTCCAGCCCAGCCCTAGCCCAGCCCTGCCCTCAGCCCCAGCCCTGCCCCAGCCACAGCCCAGCCCCTGCCCTGGACCCAGCCCCTGCCCCAGCCCCACCCTCCTCCCCTGCCCAGCCCCTGCCCCAGCCCTGGACCAAGCCCCAGATGCAGCCCCAGCCCCAGCCCTTCCCCAACCCTGCCCCAGACCCAGCCCTACGCCAGCCCAGCCCCACCCTCATCCCCAGCCCAGCCCCAGCCCCAGCCATGCCCCAGCCCAGCCTCAGCCCAGTACCCAGCCCCAGCCCCAGCCCAGCCCCAGCCCCAGACCTGCCCCAGCCCAGCTCCAGCCTCAGCCCAGCCCCTGCCCTGGACCCAGCCCCAGCCCTAGCCCAGCCCTGCCCTAAGGCCCAGCCCCAGCCCCAGCCCTGCCCCAGCCCCCGCCCTGCCCCAGCCCAAGCACCTGCACCGAACCCAGCCCCAGCCCGGCACCAGCCCCGCCCCAGCCCTGGACCCAGCCCCAGCCCCAGACCAGCCCCAGTCCCAGCCCTGCCCCAGCCTAGCTCCAGCCTCAGCCCAGCACCTGCCCTGGACCCAGCCCCTGCCCTGGACCCAGCCCCAGCCCCAGCCCTGCCCCAGCCCAGCCCCAGCCAACACCCAGCCCCAGGCCTGGACCCATCCCCCGCCCCATCCCTGCCCCAGCACAGCCCCAGCCCCACCCTGGACCCAGCCCCAGCCCCAGCCCCTGCCATGCCCCAGCCCCAGCCCTGCACTGAACCCAGCCCCATCCCTGCCCCCAGCCCAGCCCTAGCCCAGCCCTGACCCAGCCCCCGCCCTGCCCCAGCCCCTGCCCTAGCCCAGCCCTGGTCTCAGCCCAGCCCCAGGCCTGGACCCAGCCCCAGCCTTGCCCCGAACCCAGCCCCAGCCCGGCCCCAGCCCTGCCCGAGCTCCGGCCCTAGCCCTGTCCCCAGCCCCGTCCCCTGCCCCAGAGCCAGTCCTGCCCCGTCCCAGCCCCAAAGCCCAGCCCTGCCCCAGGCCTGCCCTCAGCCCAGCCCCAACCCCAGCCCTGCCACAGCCCAAGCCACAGCCCCGGCCACAGCCCCAGCCGAGCCCCCGCTCCATCCCTGCCCCAGCCCAGCCCCAGTTCCAGCCCTGCACCAGCCCAGCCCCAGCCCTGGCCCCAGCCCCGGCCCCAGACTTGGCCCCAGCCCAGCCCCAGCCCTAGCCCTGCCCCAGTCCCCGACCCAGTCCCCGCCCCAGCCCACCCTCAGCACCAGCCCCAGCCCTGCCCCAGCCACAGCCCTAGCCCAGCCCTGCCCTTAGCCCAGCCCCAGCCCGGCCCCAGCCCTGCCCCAGCCACAGCCCTAGCCCAGCCCTGCCCTTAGCCCAGCGCCAGCCCCATCCCAAGCCCTGCCCCAGCCTCAGGCCCAACCCTGCCCCAGGCCCAGCCCAGACCCCAGCCCAGCCCCAGCCACCGCCCAGCCCCAGCCCTGCCCCCAGCCCAGCTCTAGCCAAGCCCAGGCCAGCCCCAGCCCCAGCCCCGGACCCAGCCCCAACCCCAGCCCCCGCCATGCCCCAGCCCCAGCCCTGCACTGAACCCAGCCCCAGCCGAGCCCCAGTCCTGCCCCATCCCAGCCCCAGACCCAGCCCTGCCCCAGACCAGCTCCAGCCCCAGCCACAGCCCAGCCCCAGCCCTAGACCCAGCCCCAGCCCCACCCCCGGCCTCAGCCCCAGCCCCAGCCCAGCCCCAGCCACAGCCCTGCCCTCAGCCCAGCCCTAGCCCAGCCCATACCCAGCCCCAGCCCTGCCCCGAACCCAGCCCCAGTGTAATGGGTTGGGGCAGACCCCCTCCCCACCACGCGCAGAAATAATGACTCAAGACAAACGGATTGCAAAGGTGATGGAAAGTTTAAATAGAACGGTGAGTGCGTGCAGGAAAAAAAAACTAGAAATACAGTGACGAGAGAAAAGAACCCAAAACAGACCCAGAGAAATCCCATCCCTACCTGAGGGTACACCCGAGACCCCCAGGGCTCCTTCTTCCCCCTCCCATTGCTAGGCTAGTCTCAGCTGGCCAGATCTGAGACTGCCCATCCCCCCGTGGCCTTGGGCCTAGCCAGGCCCAAAGCCAGGAGATCTCTCCCCCATGTTACCAGCTGACGGAGGAGGAAGAAAAGAGGAAGTGCCAGACCCCGCCGCGAAACTTATAGTGGTGCAAGGGATCATGTACTGCAAGAAGGGGGCCGCTTATTCGACCAATTTGATCAGCGGATTCCAACTTTATTGAGCATCAGACACATCTTATATACAGTTTGCTATAATTATGCCCACTTGGCAACATACTATTGGTTGCTCTCTAAAAGGTTACATCATTGTTTTCACAACTCTGTGGAATTCTTCTATCCGGCCTAATTGCTCTCTTTCCCAGATCTCGCCTCCTCCTTATCTTGCTTGCCTCCCATCTCAGGGGCAGCTGGGTTTCAGCATACCAAGCAATCAGCACTTTCTCACATCTCCTACTCCGCCACTATATTATCAACAGAGAATTCTTCAAGGCCTGAATTGCACAGGTGTTCCTGGGACCCATGTCCCCTCTTGCCCGACAACAATCATGGTAGGAAATAACCTAATTTCCTGTGTCGACCCACTGGGCTGGACTTCTGGACACAGGAAAACCCCTGTAGCAGAGGGCAGCCAGCCCAAACTACGATAACCAGCTAGGCCCCAGCCCCAGCCCTGCCCTCAGCCCAGCCCCAGCCCCAGCCCTGCCCCAGTCCCAGCCACAGCCCCGGCCACAGCCACAGCCCAGCCTCCGCCCCATCCCTGCCCCAGCCCAGCCCCAGCCCTGCCCCAGGCCCAGCCCCAATCCCAGCCCCAGCCCTGGCCCCAGGCCAGCCCTAACCTAGCCCGGCCCCAGCCCCAGGCCTAGCCCAGCCCTGCCCTCAGCCTGCCCCAGTCCAGCCCCGCCCCAGTCCAGCCCCAGCCCCAGCCCTGCCCCAGTCCCAGACCCAGTCCCACCCTCGTCCCCAGCCCAGCCCCTGACCAAGCCCTACCCCAGCCCAGTCCCGGTCCCAGCCCAGGCCCAGCCCTGCCCCAGCCCAAGCCCCAGCCCCAGCCCCAGCCCCATCCCTTCCCCCAGCCCAGCCCATCCCCATCCCCATCCCTGACCCCAGTCCAGACCCAGAACCAGCCCTACCCCAGCCCTGCCCCAGCCTCAGGCCCAGCCCTGCCCCAGGCCCAGCCCAGACCCCAGCCCAGCCCCAGCCCAGCCCAACCCCAGCCCTGGACCCAGCCCCAGCCCCAGCCCTGCACCAAACCCAGCCCCATCCCTGCCCCCAGCCCAGCCCTAGCCCAGCCCTGACCCAGCCCCCGCCCTGCCCCAGCCCCAGCCCTAGCCCAGCCCTGCTCTCAGCCCAGCCTCAGGCCTGGACCCAGCCCCAGCCCTGCCCTGAACCCAGACCCAGCCCGGCCCCAGCCCTGCCCCAGCCCTGGCCCGGTCCCAGCCCCAGCCCCGGCCCCAGGCCGGCCCTAACCTAGCCCTGCCCCATCCCCAGCCCTACCTCATCCCTGCCGTCAGCCCAGCCCCAGCCCTGGACCCAGTCCCAGTGTTAGTCCCAGCCCTAGCATTAGTCCCAGCACTGCCCCAGCCCTAGCCCTAGCCCAGCCCTGCTCTCAGCCCAGCCCCAGCCCTGTACCCAGCCCCAGCCCCAGTCCAGCCCCAGCCCAGACCAAGCCACAGCCCAGCCCCAGCTCTGGACCCAGCCCCAGCCCTGCCCCAGCCCAGACCAAGACACAGCCCAGCCCTGTCCCGAACCCAGCCCCAGCCCGGCCCCAGCTTTCCCACAGCTCCGGCCCTAGCCCTGTCCCCAGCCCCAAACCCCAGCCCTGCCCCAGCCCTGCCCTCAGCCCAGCCCCAGTCCCAGCCCTGCCCCGCCCCAGTCCCACCCTCAGCCCCGGCCCCAGCCCAGCCACAGCCACAGCCCTAGCCCAGCCCAGCCACAGCCACAGCCCTAGCCCAGCCCTGCCCTCATCCCCAGCCCCAGCCCAGCCCCAGCCCAGCCCCACCACAGCCCAGCCCCAGCCCGGACCCAGCCCTGCCCCAGCTCCGGCCCTAGCCCTGTCACCAGCCCCGGTCCCTGCCCCAGCCCCAGTCCTGCCCCATCCCAGCGCAAAACACCTGCCCGGCCCCAGCCCTGCCCTCAGCCCAGCCCCAGCCCCAGCCCTGCCCCAGTCCCAGCCCCAGTCCCAGCCCCAGCCCTGGCCCCAGCCCTAGCCCGGCCCCAGCCCCAGCCCAGCCCCAGCCCTGCCCCAGCTCGGGCCACAGCCCTGTCCCCATCCCTGGCCCCCACCCAGCCCCAGTCCTGCCCCATCCAAGCCCCCAGCCCCAGCCCTGCCCAAGCCCTGCCCTCACCCCAGCCCCAGCCTCAACCCGGCCCCAGCCCTGTCCCCAGCCCCAGCCACATCCCAGCCACAGCCCTGCCCCAGCCCTGGCTCCTGCCCCAGCCCCAGCCCAAGCCCCAGCCTTGCCCAAGCCTTGGTTCCAGCCCCGGCCCCAGCAAAGCCCCAGCCCTACCCCTAACACAGCCCTAGCCCCAGCCCTGTCGGCAGCCCCAGCCCCAGCCCCAGCCCCAGCCCCAGCCCTGCCCTAGCCCAGCCCCAGCCCCAGCCCAGCCCCAGCCACAGCCCCAGCCACAGCCCCAGCCCTGCTCCATCCCAGCCACAGCCCCAGCCCTGCCCCAGCCCAGCCCAAGCCACAGCCCAGCCCCAGCCCTGGACCCAGCCCCAGCCCCATCCCTGACCCCAGCCCAGCCCTAGCACAGCCCATACCCAGCCCCAGCCCTGCCCCGAACCCAGCCCCAGCCCGGCCCCAGCCCAGCCCCAGCCCCAGCCCTGCCCCAGCCCAGCCCCAACCACAGCCCAGCCCCAGCCCTGGACCCAGGCCTGGACCCAGCCCCACCCCTAGCCTAGCCCTGCCCTCAGCCCAGCCCAGCCCAGCCCCCAGCCCCAGCCCTGTCCCCAGCCCAGCCCCAGCCCTGCCCCAGTCGCAGCCACAGCCCCGGCCCCAGCCACCACACAGCCCCTGCCCCATCCCTGCCCCCAGCCCAGCCCCAGCCCTGACCCAGTCCCAGCCCCAGCCCCACCCGTGGCCCCAGCCCCGGCCCCAGCCCAGCCCCAGCCCCAGCCCTGCACCGAACCCAGCCCCAGCCCGGCCCCAGCCCTGCCCCAGCTCCAGTCCTGCCCCAGCCCCGGCCCCAGCTCCGGCCCCAGCTCTGGCCCCAGCCCTACCCAAGACTTGGTTCCAGCCCCAGCCCCAGCCCTGCCCCCAGCCCAGCCCCAGCCCTGGCCTCAAACTCAGATCCAGCCCTGCTCCCAGCCCCGGCACCAGCCCCGGCTCCAGCCCTACCCCAGCCTTGCCCCAGACTCGAGTCCAGCCCTGTCCCAGACCCAGCCCAGAACCCAGCCCAGCCTCAGCCCTGGCCCCAGCCCTGCCCCAGCCCCAGCCCTAGCCTAGCCCTGCCCTCAGCCCAGCCCCAGGCGTGGACCCAGCCCCAGCCCTGCCCCAAACCAGCCCCAGCCCAGCCCCAGCCCTGTCCCCAGCCCCGGCCCCTGCCCCAGCCCCAGTCCTGCCCCATCCCAGCCCCCAGCCCCAGCCCGGCCGGAGCCCTGCCACAGCCCTGCCGCAGCCTCGAGCCCAGCCCTGTCCCAGGCCCAGCCCAGAACCCAGCCCAGCCTCAGCCCCGGCCCCAGCCCTGTCCCCAGCCCCTGCCCCAGCCCCAAACTCGTCACCAGCCCAGCCCCTGACTAAGCCCTACCCCAGCCCAGTCCCGGTCCCAGCCCTAGCCCAGCCCTGCCCTCATCCCCAGCCCCAGCCCAGCCCCAGCCCAGCCCCAACCACAGCCCAGCCCTGGACCCAGCCCAGCCCAGCCCCAGCCCCGGCCCCACCCGTGCCCCAGCCCCACCCCTAGCCTAGCCCTACCCTCAGCCTAGCCCTAGCCCTGTCCCAGCCCCAGCCCTAGCCCAGCCCTTCCCAAGCCACAGCCCCAGCCCAGCCCCAGCCCCAGCCCTGCCCCAGCCCAGCCCCAACCACAGCCCAGCCCCAGCCCTGGACCCACCCCAGCCCAGCCACAGCCCGGCCCCAGCCCTGTCACATCTCCGGCCCTAGCCCTGTCCCCAGCCCCGGCCCCAGCCCCAGCCCTGCCCCAGTCCCAGCCACAGCCCCGGCCACAGCCACAGCCCAGCCTCCGCCCCATCCCTGCCCCAGCCCTGCCCCAGCCCTGCCCCAGGCCCAGCCCCAATCCCAGCCCCAGCCCTGGCCCCAGGCCAGCCCTAACCTAGCCCGGCCCTAGCCCCAGGCCTAGCCCAGCCCTGCCCTCAGCCCAGACCCAGCCATGGAACCAGGCCCAGCCCTGCCCCGAACCCAGCCCCAGCCCAGCCCCAGCCCTGCCCCCGCTCGGGCCACAGCCCTGTCCCCATTCCCAGCCCCCACCCAGCCCCAGTCCTGCCCCATCCCAGCCCCCAGCCCCAGCCCTGCCCAAGCCCTGCCCTCAGCCCAGCCCCAGCCCCAGCCCGGCCCCAGCCCTACTGCACCCCGGCCCCAGCCCTGTCCCCAGCCCCAGCCACAGACCAGCCACAGCCCTGCCCCAGCCCTGGCTCCTGCCCCAGCCCCAGCCTTGCCCAATCCTTGGTTCCAGCCCCGGCCCCAGCACAGCCCCAGCCCTGCCCCTAACACAGCCCTAGCCCCAGCTCTGTCGGCAGCCCCAGCCCAGCCCCAGCCCCAGCCCCATCCGTTCCTCCAGCCCCAGCCCCAGCCCCATCCTTGCCCCCAGCCCAGCCCCAGCCCAGCCCCAGCCCCAGCCCCGGCCCCATCTCAGCGCTAGCCCAGCCCTGCCCCCAGCCCAGCACCAGTCCCCGCCCCAGGCCCAGCTGCAGCTCCAGCCCTGCCCCATCCCCAGCCCTAGCCCATATCTGCCATCAGCCCAGCCCCAGCCCGACTCCATCCCTGCCCCCTGCCCAGCCCCAGCCCCAGCCGAGCCCCAGCCGTGCCCCAGCCCAGCCCCAGCCACAGCCCTATCCCAGCCCTGGACCCAGCCCTAGCCCCAGGCCCAGCCCTGCACAGAACCCAGCCCCAGCCCAGCCCCAGCCCTGCCCCAGCTCGGGCCCCAGCCCTCTACCAAGCCCCAGCCCTGCCCCAGCCCCAGTCCTGCCACAGCCCCGGCCTCAGCTCCGGCCCCAGCCCTGCCCAAGACTTGGTTCCAGCCCCAGCCCCAGCCCTGCCCCCAGCCCAGCCCCAGCCCCGGCCTCAACCTCAGATCCAGCCCTGCTCCCAGCCCTGGACCCAGCCCCGGCTCCAGCCCTACCCCAGCCTTACCCCAGACTCGAGTCCAGCCCTGTCCCAGGCCCAGCCCAGAACCCAGCCCAGCCTCAGCCCTGGCCCCAGCCATGCCCCAGCCCCAGCCCTAGCCTAGCCCTGCCCTCAGCCCAGCCCCATCCCTTCCCCAGCCCCAGCCCTAGCCAAGCCCTGCTCTCAGCCCAGCCCCAGGCCTGGACCCAGCCCCAGCCCTGCCCCAAACCAGCCCCAGCCCAGCCCCAGCCCTGTCCCCAGCCCCGGCCCCTGCCCCAGCCCCAGTCCTGCCCCATCCCAGCCCCCAGCCCCAGCGCGGCCGGAGCCCTGCCACAGCCCTGCCGCAGCCTCGAGCCCAGCCCTGTCCCAGGCCCAGCCCAGAACCCAGCCCAGCCTCAGCCCCGGCCCCAGCCCAGCCCCAGCCCCACCCCTAGCCTAGCCCTACCCTCAGCCTAGCCCTAGCCCTGCCCTCAGCCCAGCCCCAGCCCTGGACCCAGACCCAGCCCTAGCCCAGCCCTGCCCTCATCCCCAGCCCCAGCCCAGCCCCAACCACAGCCCAGCCCCAGCCCTGGACCCAGCCCAGCTCAGCCCCAGCCTTGGCCCCAGCCCTGTCCCAGGCCCAGCCCAGAACCCAGCCCAGCCTCAGCCCCGGCCCCAGCCCAGCCCCAGCCCCACCCCTAGCCTAGCCCTACCCTCAGCCTAGCCCTAGCCCTGCCCCAGCCCCAGCCCTAGCCCAGCCCTTCCCAAGCCACAGCCCCAGCCCAGCCACAGCCCCAGCCCTGCCCCAGCCCAGCCCCAACCACAGCCCAGCCCCAGCCCTGGACCCAGCCCAGCCCAGCCTCAGCCCTGGACCCAGCCCAGACCAGCCTCAGCCCTGGCCCCAGCCCTGCCCCAGCCCCACCCCTAGCCTAGCCCTGCCCTCAGCCCAGCCCCAGCCCACCCCCAGCTCCAGCCCTGCCCCAGCCCAGCCCCAACCACAGCCCAGCCCCAGCCCTGGACCCAGACTCAGCCACAGCCCAGCCCCAGCCCTGGAACCAGCCCTACCCCAGCCCTGCCCCAGCCTCAGGCCCAGCCCTGCCCCAGGCCCAGCCCAGACCCCAGCCCAGCCCCAGCCCAGCCCAACCCCAGCCCTGGACCCAGCCCCAGCCCCAGCCCTGCACCAAACCCAGCCCCATCCCTGCCCCCAGCCCAGCCCTAGCCCAGCCCTGACCCAGCCCCCGCCCTGCCCCAGCCCCAGCCCTAGCCCAGCCCTGCTCTCAGCCCAGCCTCAGGCCTGGACCCAGCCCCAGCCCTGCCCTGAACCCAGACCCAGCCCGGCCCCAGCCCTGCCCCAGCCCTGGCCCGGTCCCAGCCCCAGCCCCGGCCCCAGGCCGGCCCTAACCTAGCCCTGCCCCATCCCCAGCCCTACCTCATCCCTGCCGTCAGCCCAGCCCCAGCCCTGGACCCAGTCCCAGTGTTAGTCCCAGCCCTAGCATTAGTCCCAGCACTGCCCCAGCCCTAGCCCTAGCCCAGCCCTGCTCTCAGCCCAGCCCCAGCCCTGTACCCAGCCCCAGCCCCAGTCCAGCCCCAGCCCAGACCAAGCCACAGCCCAGCCCCAGCTCTGGACCCAGCCCCAGCCCTGCCCCAGCCCAGACCAAGACACAGCCCAGCCCCAGCCCTGGAACCAGCCCCCGCCCCAGCCCTGCCCCAGCCCAGCCCCAGCCCCAGCCCTGCCCCAGTCCCAGCCCCAGTCCCAGCCCCAGCCCTGGCCCCAGGCCAGCCCTAACCTAGCCCGGCCCCAACCCCAGGCCTAGCCCAGCCCTGCCATCAGCCCAGCCCCAGCCCTGGAACCAGGCCCAGCCCTGCCCCGAACCCAGCCCCAGCCTAGCCCCAGCCCCAGCCCTGCCCCAGTCCAGCCCCAGCCCCAGCCCTGCCCCAGTCCCAGCCCCAGTCCCACCCTCAGCCCCGGCCCCAGCCCAGGCCCAACCTCAGCCCCGGCCCCAGCCCTGCCCCAGCCACAGCCCTAGCCCAGCCCTGCCCTTAGCCCAGCCACAGCCCTAGCCCAGCCCCGCCCTTAGCCCAGCCCCAGCCCTGGACCCAGCCCAGACCCAGCACAGGCCCAGCCCAGCCCCAGCTCCAGCCCTGGACCCAGCCCAGACCCAGCCCAGGCCCAGCTCAGCCCCAGCCCCAGCCCTGGACCCAGCCCCAGCCCCAGCCCCCGCCATGCCCCAGCCCCAGCCCTGCACCAAACCCAGCCCCATCCCTGCCCCCAGCCCAGCCCTAGCCCAGCCCTGACCCAGCCCTCGCCCTGCCCCAGCCCCAGCCCTAGCCCAGCCCTGCTCTCAGCCCAGCCCCAGGCCTGGACCCAGCCCCAGCCCTGCCCCGAACCCAGACCCAGCCGGGACCCAGCCCTGCCCCAGCTCCAGCCCAAGCCCTGTCCCCAGCCCCGGCCCCTGCCCCAGACCCAGTCCTGCCCCATCCCAGCCCAAAACCCAAACCCAGCCCCAGCCCCACCCCTGCCGTCAGCCCAGCCCCAGCCCCAGCCCTGCCCCAGTCCCAGCCCCAGTCCCAGCCCCAGCCCCAGTCCCAGCCCCAGCCCCAGCCCCAGTCCCAGCCCCAGCCCTGGCCCTAGGCCAGCCCTAACCTAGCCCGGCCCTAGCCCCAGGCCTAGTCCAGCCCTGCCCTCAGCCCAGACCCAGCCATGGAACCAGGCCCAGCCCTGCCCCGAACCCAGCCCCAGCCCAGCCCCAGCCCTGCCCCCGCTCGGGCCACAGCCCTGTCCCCATTCCCAGCCCCCACCCAGCCCCAGTCCTGCCCCATCCCAGCCCCCAGCCCCAGCCCTGCCCAAGCCCTGCCCTCAGCCCAGCCCCAGCCCCAGCCCGGCCCCAGCCCTACTGCACCCCGGCCCCAGCCCTGTCCCCAGCCCCAGCCACAGACCAGCCACAGCCCTGCCCCAGCCCTGGCTCCTGCCCCAGCCCCAGCCTTGCCCAATCCTTGGTTCCAGCCCCGGCCCCAGCACAGCCCCAGCCCTGCCCCTAACACAGCCCTAGCCCCAGCTCTGTCGGCAGCCCCAGCCCAGCCCCAGCCCCAGCCCCATCCGTTCCTCCAGCCCCAGCCCCAGCCCCATCCTTGCCCCCAGCCCAGCCCCAGCCCAGCCCCAGCCCCGGCCCCATCTCAGCGCTAGCCCAGCCCTGCCCCCAGCCCAGCACCAGTCCCCGCCCCAGGCCCAGCTGCAGCTCCAGCCCTGCCCCATCCCCAGCCCTAGCCCATATCTGCCATCAGCCCAGCCCCAGCCCGACTCCATCCCTGCCCCCTGCCCAGCCCCAGCCCCAGCCGAGCCCCAGCCGTGCCCCAGCCCAGCCCCAGCCACAGCCCTATCCCAGCCCTGGACCCAGCCCTAGCCCCAGGCCCAGCCCTGCACAGAACCCAGCCCCAGCCCAGCCCCAGCCCTGCCCCAGCTCGGGCCCCAGCCCTCTACCAAGCCCCAGCCCTGCCCCAGCCCCAGTCCTGCCACAGCCCCGGCCTCAGCTCCGGCCCCAGCCCTGCCCAAGACTTGGTTCCAGCCCCAGCCCCAGCCCTGCCCCCAGCCCAGCCCCAGCCCCGGCCTCAACCTCAGATCCAGCCCTGCTCCCAGCCCCGGACCCAGCCCCGGCTCCAGCCCTACCCCAGCCTTGCCCCAGACTCGAGTCCAGCCCTGTCCCAGGCCCAGCCCAGAACCCAGCCCAGCCTCAGCCCTGGCCCCAGCCATGCCCCAGCCCCAGCCCTAGCCTAGCCCTGCCCTCAGCCCAGCCCCAGCCCTTCCCCAGCCCCAGCCCTAGCCAAGCCCTGCTCTCAGCCCAGCCCCAGGCCTGGACCCAGCCCCAGCCCTGCCCCAAACCAGCCCCAGCCCAGCCCCAGCCCTGTCCCCAGCCCCGGCCCCTGCCCCAGCCCCAGTCCTGCCCCATCCCAGCCCCCAGCCCCAGCGCGGCCGTAGCCCTGCCACAGCCCTGCCGCAGCCTCGAGCCCAGCCCTGTCCCAGGCCCAGCCCAGAACCCAGCCCAGCCTCAGCCCCGGCCCCAGCCCAGCCCCAGCCCCACCCCTAGCCTAGCCCTACCCTCAGCCTAGCCCTAGCCCTGCCCCAGCCCCAGCCCTAGCCCAGCCCTTCCCAAGCCACAGCCCCAGCCCAGCCACAGCCCCAGCCCTGCCCCAGCCTAGCCCCAACCACAGCCCAGCCCCAGCCCTGGACCCAGCCCAGATCAGCCTCAGCCCTGGCCCCAGCCCTGCCCCAGCCCCACCCCTAGCCTAGCCCTGCCCTCAGCCCAGCCCCAGCCCACCCCCAGATCCAGCCCTGCCCCAGCCCAGCCCCAACCACAGCCCAGCCCCAGCCCTGGACCCAGACTCAGCCACAGCCCAGCCCCTGCCCAGACCAAGCCACAGCCCAGCCCCAGCCCTGGAACCAGCCCCAGCCCCAGCCCTGCCCCAGCCCAGACCAAGCCACAGCCCAACCTCCGCCCCATCCCTGCCTCAGCCCAGCCCCAGCCCTGCCCCAGGCCCAGCCCCAGCCCCAGCCCTGGCCCCAGCTTGTCCCAGCCCCAGTCCTGCCCCAGCCCCGGCCCCAGCCCATCCCCAGCCCCAGCCCAGCCATAGAATTGGTTCCCACCCCAGCCCCAGCCCTGCCCCCAGCCCAGCCCCAGCCCCGGCCCCAACCTCAGTCCCAGCCCTGCCCCAGCCTCGGGCCCAGCCCTGTCCCAGCCCCAGCCCAGCCATAGACTTGGTTCCCGCCCCAGCCCCAGCCCAGAACCCAGCCCAGCCTCAGCCCCGGCCGCAGCCCTGCCCCAGCCGCAGCCCCAGCCCCAGCCCTGGCCCCAGCTTGTCCCAGCCCCAGTCCTGCCCCAGCCCCGGCCCCAGCCCGTCCCCAGCCCCAGCCCAGCCATAGAATTGGTTCCCAGCCCAGCCCCAGCCCCGGCCCCAACCTCAGTCCCAGCCCTGCCCCAGCCTCAGGCCCAGCCCTGTCCCAGGCCCAGCCCAGAACCCAGCCCAGCCTCAGCCCCGGCCCCAGCCCTGCCCCAGCCCCAGACCTAGCCCAGCCCTGCCCCGGCCCAGCCCCAGCCCCAGCCCAGCCCCTGCCCTGGACCCAGCCCCAGTCGCAGCCCCGGCCCCAGCCCAGACCCTAGCCCAGCCTCAGCCCTGGCTCCAGTCCCCGCCCCAGCCCAGCCCTGCTCCCAGCCCCGGCCCCAGCTCCGGCTCAAGTCCCCTCCCCAGCCCAGCCCCGAAGCCAGCCCAGCCCCAGCCACAGCCCTGCCCTAGCCCCAGCCCTAGCCCAGCCCTGCCCTCAGCCCCAGCCCCAGCCCCAGCCCAGCCCCACACACAGCCCAGCCCCAGCCCTGGACCCAGCCCCAGCCCTTCCCCAGCCCCAGCCCTAGCCAAGCCCTGCTCTCAGCCCAGCCCCAGGCCTGGACCCAGCCCCAGCCCTGCCCCAAACCAGCCCCAGCCCAGCCCCAGCCCTGTCCCCAGCCCCGGCCCCTGCCCCAGCCCCAGTCCTGCCCCATCCCAGCCCCCAGCCCCAGCGCGGCCGGAGCCCTGCCACAGCCCTGCCGCAGCCTCGAGCCCAGCCCTGTCCCAGGCCCAGCCCAGAACCCAGCCCAGCCTCAGCCCCGGCCCCAGCCCAGCCCCAGCCCCACCCCTAGCCTAGCCCTACCCTCAGCCTAGCCCTAGCCCTGCCCCAGCCCCAGCCCTAGCCCAGCCCTTCCCAAGCCACAGCCCCAGCCCAGCCACAGCCCCAGCCCTGCCCCAGCCTAGCCCCAACCACAGCCCAGCCCCAGCCCTGGACCCAGCCCAGATCAGCCTCAGCCCTGGCCCCAGCCCTGCCCCAGCCCCACCCCTAGCCTAGCCCTGCCCTCAGCCCAGCCCCAGCCCACCCCCAGATCCAGCCCTGCCCCAGCCCAGCCCCAACCACAGCCCAGCCCCAGCCCTGGACCCAGACTCAGCCACAGCCCAGCCCCTGCCCAGACCAAGCCACAGCCCAGCCCCAGCCCTGGAACCAGCCCCAGCCCCAGCCCTGCCCCAGCCCAGACCAAGCCACAGCCCAACCTCCGCCCCATCCCTGCCTCAGCCCAGCCCCAGCCCTGCCCCAGGCCCAGCCCCAGCCCCAGCCCTGGCCCCAGCTTGTCCCAGCCCCA
This sequence comes from Melanerpes formicivorus, assembly GCF_026170545.1. Lineage (NCBI taxonomy): Eukaryota > Metazoa > Chordata > Aves > Piciformes > Picidae > Melanerpes > Melanerpes formicivorus. The sequence continues at coordinate 82,295 of NW_027142853.1, forward strand.
GTCCTGCCCCAGCCCCGGCCCCAGCCCATCCCCAGCCCCAGCCCAGCCATAGAATTGGTTCCCGCCCCAGCCCCAGCCCTGCCCCCAGCCCAGCCCCAGCCCCGGCCCCAACCTCAGTCCCAGCCCTGCCCCAGCCTCGGGCCCAGCCCTGTCCCAGCCCCAGCCCAGCCATAGACTTGGTTCCCGCCCCAGCCCCAGCCCAGAACCCAGCCCAGCCTCAGCCCCGGCCGCAGCCCTGCCCCAGCCGCAGCCCCAGCCCCAGCCCTGGCCCCAGCTTGTCCCAGCCCCAGTCCTGCCCCAGCCCCGGCCCCATCCCGTCCCCAGCCCCAGCCCAGCCATAGAATTGGTTCCCAGCCCAGCCCCAGCCCCGGCCCCAACCTCAGTCCCAGCCCTGCCCCAGCCTCAGGCCCAGCCCTGTCCCAGGCCCAGCCCAGAACCCAGCCCAGCCTCAGCCCCGGCCCCAGCCCTGCCCCAGCCCCAGACCTAGCCCAGCCCTGCCCCGGCCCAGCCCCAGCCCCAGCCCAGCCCCTGCCCTGGACCCAGCCCCAGTCGCAGCCCCGGCCCCAGCCCAGACCCTAGCCCAGCCTCAGCCCTGGCTCCAGTCCCCGCCCCAGCCCAGCCCTGCTCCCAGCCCCGGCCCCAGCTCCGGCTCAAGTCCCCTCCCCAGCCCAGCCCCGAAGCCAGCCCAGCCCCAGCCACAGCCCTGCCCTAGCCCCAGCCCTAGCCCAGCCCTGCCCTCAGCCCCAGCCCCAGCCCCAGCCCAGCCCCACACACAGCCCAGCCCCAGCCCTGGACCGAGCCCCAACCCTAACCCAGCCCCAGCCCAGCCCCAGCCACCGCCCAGCCCCAGCCCAGCCCCAGCCACCGCCCAGCCCCAGCCCTGCCCCCAGCCCAGCCCCATCCCCACCCTGGACCCAGCCCCAGCCCAGCCACAGCCACAGCCCAGCCCCAGCCGTGGCCCCATCCCTGGCCCAGCCTTCAACCCAGCCTCATCCCCATCCCTGCCCCCAGCCCCAGCCCCAGCCCAGCCCCAGCCCTTCCCCAGCCCCAGCCCCAGACCAGGCCGCAGCCCAGCGCTAGCCCAGCCCTGCCCCCAGCCCCAGCCCCGGCCCCAGCCCTACCCCAGCCCAGCCCCAGCCCTGGCCCCAACCTCAGTCCCACCCCTGCTCCCAGCCCCGGCCCCAGCCTCTACTCCAGCCCTACCCTCGCCCAGCCCCAGCCCAGCTCCAGCCCCGGCCCCAGCCCCAGCCCCACCCTCGGACCCAGCCCAGCCCCAGCCACAGCCCAGCCCCAGCCCTGCCCCTAGCCCAGCCCCATCCCCACCCTGGACCCAGCCCAGCCCAGCCCCAGCCCCAGCCCTGCCCCAGCCTCAGCCCCGGCTCCAGTCCCCGCCCCAGCCCAGCCCTGCTCCCAACCCCAGCCCAGCCCCGGCCCTGGACCCAGCCCCAGCCCTAACCCAGCCCCAGCCCAGCCCCAGCCACCGCCCAGCCCCAGCCTTGCCCCTAGCCCAGCCCCATCCCCACCCTGGACCCAGCCCAGCCCAGCCCCAGCCCCAGCCCTGCCCCAGCCCCAGACCTAGCCCAGCCCAGCCCTCAGCCCAGCCCCAGCCCCTGCCCAGCCCTGCCCTCAGCCACAGCCCAGCCCCAGCCCTTCCCCAGCCCAGCCCCAGCCCCAGCCCCAGCCCCAGCCCAGACCCTAGCCCAGCCTCAGCCCCGGCTCCAGTCCCCGCCCTGCTCCCAGCCCTGCTCCCAGCCCCGGCCCCAGCCCCGGCTCCAGTCCCCGCCCTAGCCCAGCCCTGCCCTCAGCCACAGCCCCAGCCCCAGCCCTGCCCCAGTCCCTGCCCCAGCGCAGTCCTGGTCCCAGCCCAGCCCCTGCCCTGCCCCAGCCCCAGCCCTAGCCCAGACCTACCCTCAGGCCCCAGCCCCACCCTCAGGCCCCAACCCCAGCCCCAGCCGCAGCCCTGCCCTTGACTTGGTTCCCGCCCCAGCCCCAGCACAGAACCCAGCCCCAGTCGCAGCCCCATCCTCAGCCCAAACCCTAGCCCAGCCTCAGCCCCGGCTCCAGTCCCCGCCCCAGCCCTGCCCTGCTCCCAACCACAGCCCAGCCCCTGCCCTGGACCCAGCCCCAGCCCGGCCCCAGCCCAGCCACAGCCACAGCCCAGCCCCAGCCCTGATCCCAGCCCCAGCCCCACCCCCGGCCCCAGCCCAGCCCCTGCCCAGCCCCACTCCCATCCCTGCCCCCAGCCCTGCCCCAGGCCCAGCCCCAGCCCCAGCCCTGGCCCCAGCTTGTCCCAGCCCCAGTCCTGCCCCAGCCCCGGCCCCAGCCCATCCCCAGCCCCAGCCCAGCCATAGAATTGGTTCCCGCCCCAGCCCCAGCCCTGCCCCCAGCCCAGCCCCAGCCCCGGCCCCAACCTCAGTCCCAGCCCTGCCCCAGCCTCGGGCCCAGCCCTGTCCCAGCCCCAGCCCCAGCCCAGCCATAGACTTGGTTCCCGCCCCAGCCCCAGCCCAGAACCCAGCCCAGCCTCAGCCCCGGCCGCAGCCCTGCCCCAGCTGCAGCCCCAGCCCCAGCCCCGGCCCCAGCTTGTCCCAGCCCCAGTCCTGCCCCAGCCCCGGCCCCAGCCCGTCCCCAGCCCCAGCCCAGCCATAGAATTGGTTCCCAGCCCAGCCCCAGCCCCGGCCCCAACCTCAGTCCCAGCCCTGCCCCAGCCTCAGGCCCAGCCCTGTCCCAGGCCCAGCCCAGAACGCAGCCCAGCCCCTGCCCTGGACCCAGCCCCAGTCGCAGCCCCTGCCCCAGCCCAGACCCTAGCCCAGCCTCAGCTCCAGCTCCAGTCCCTGCCCCAGCCCAGCCCAGAACCCAGCCCAGCCCCAGCCACAGCCCTGCCCCAGCCCCAGCCCTAGCCCAGCCCTGCCCTCAGCCCAGTCCCAGCCCCAGCCCAGCCCTGCCCTCAGCCCAGCCCCAGCCCCACCCCCAGCCCCAGCCCTGCCCCAGCCCCGGCCCCAGACTCGGCCCCAGCCCCGCCCCAGCCCTGTCCCCAGCCCCTTCCCTGCCCCAGCCCTACCCCAGCCCAGTCCCGCTCCCAGCCCAGGCCCAGCCCTGCCCCAGCCCCAGCCCCAGCCCCACCACAGCCCGACCCAGCCCTGCCCCAGCTGAGGCCCCATCCCCGTCCCAGCCTTCAACCCAGCCTCATCCCCATCCCTGCCCCCAGCCCCAGCCCCAGCCCAGCCCCAGCCCTTCCCCAGCCCCAGCCCTGGACCCAGCCCCAGCCCAGCCCCACACTCGGACCCAGCCCAGCCCCAGCCACAGCCCAGCCCCAGCCCTGGACCCAGCCACAGTCGCAGCCCCGGCCACAGCCCAGACCCTAGCCCAGCCTCAGCCCCGGCTCCAGTCCCCGTCCCAGCTCAGCCCAGAACCCAGCCCAGCACCAGCCCCGGCCCCAGCCCTGCCGCAGCCCCAGACCCAGCCCCACCCTGGTCCCCAGCCCAGCCCCAGCCCCAGCCCAGCCCCAGCTCAGCCCAGAACCCAGCCCAGCACCAGCCCCGGCCCCAGCCCTGCCGCAGCCCCAGACCCAGCCCCACCCTGGTCCCCAGCCCAGCCCCAGCCCCAGCCCAGCCCCAGCTCTGCCCTGGACCCACCCCCAGCCCCACCCCGGCCTCATCCCCAGCCCTGCCCCAGCCCAGCCCCTGCCCCAGCCCCAGCCCCAGCCCAGCCCCTGCCCTGGACCCAGCCGCAGCCCCAGCCCAGTCCCAGCCCCAGCCCTGCCCCAGCCCCAGCCCCAGCCCAGCCCAGCCCAGCCCCAGCCCTGGCCCCAGCCCCAGCCCAGCCCCTGCCCTGGACCCAGCCCCAGCACTAACCCAGCCCCAGCCCAGCCCAGCGACCGCCCAGCCCCAGTCCTGCCCCAAGCCCAGCCCCATCCCCACCCTGGACCCAGCCCCAGCCCAACCCCAGCCACAGCCCCGGCCCCAGCCCTGGACCCAGCCCCAGCCCAGCCTAGCCCTTGACCAAGCCCCAGCCGCAGCCCCGGCCCCAGCCCTGCCCCAGCCCTGGACCCAGCCCCAGCCCAGCCCAGCCCTGGACCAAGTACCAGCCGCAGCCCCGGCCCCAGCCCAGCCCTAGCCCAGCCCTGCCCCAGCCCCAGCCCAGCCCAGCCCAGCCCAGCCCTGGACCAAGTACCAGCCGTAGCCCCGGCCCCAGCCCAGCCCTAGCCCAGCCCTGCCCCAGCCCCAGCTTCACCCCCGGCCCCAGTCCCGGCCCCTGTCCAGCCCCACTCCCATCCCTGCCCCCAGCCCAGCCCCTGCCCCAGCCCCAGCCCAGCCCCTGCCCTGGCCCCAGCCCCAGCCCCAGCCCAGCCCCAGCCCCAGCCCTGCCCCAGAACAGCCCCAGCCACGGCCCAGCCCCAGCCCTGGCCCCAGCCCCAGCCCCAGCCCTGCGCCAGCCCAGCCCCTGCCCCAGCCCAGCCCCTGCCCTGGACCCAGCCCCAGCCCTAACCCATCCCCAGCCCAGCTCCAGCCACCGCCCAGCCCCAGCCCTGCCCCCAGCCCAGCCCCATCCACACCCTGGACCCAGCCCCAGCCCAGCCCCAGCCACAGCCCAGCCCCAGCCCTGGACCGAGCCCCAGCCCAGCCCCAGCCACAGCCCAGCCCCAGCCCTGGACCCAGCCCCACCCCCAGCCCAGCCCTGGACCAAGCCCCAGCCGCAGCCCCGGCCCCAGCCCAGCCCTAGCCCAGCCCTGCCCCAGCCCCAGCTTCACCCCCGGCCCCAGCCCCGGCCCCTGCCCAGCCCCACTCCCATCCCTGCCCCCAGCCCTGCCCCAGCCCCACCCTGGACCCAGCCCCAGCCCAGCCACAGCCACAGCCCAGCCCCTGCCCCAGCCCCAGCCCAGCCCCAGCCCTGATCCCAGCCCCAGCCCCACCCCCGGCCCCAGCCCAGCCCCTGCCCAGCCCCACTCCCATCCCAGCCCCCAGCCCTGCCCCAGGCCCAGCCCCAGCCCTAACCCAGCCCCAGCCCAGCCCCAGCCACCGCCCAGCCCCAGCCTTGCCCCTAGCCCAGCCCCATCCCCACCCTGGACCCAGCCCAGCCCAGCCCCAGCCCCAGCCCTGCCCCAGCCCCAGACCTAGCCCAGCCCAGCCCTCAGCCCAGCCCCAGCCCCTGCCCAGCCCTGCCCTCAGCCACAGCCCAGCCCCAGCCCTTCCCCAGCCCAGCCCCAGCCCCAGCCCCAGCCCCAGCCCCAGCCCCAGCCCAGACCCTAGCCCAGCCTCAGCCCCGGCTCCAGTCCCCGCCCTGCTCCCAGCCCTGCTCCCAGCCCCGGCCCCAGCCCCGGCTCCAGTCCCCGCCCCAGCCCAGCCCAGAACCCAGCCAGCCCCAGCCACAGCCCTGCCCCAGCCCCAGCCCTGCCCAGCCCTGCCCTCAGCCACAGCCCCAGCCCCAGCCCTGCCCCAGTCCCTGCCCCAGCGCAGTCCTGGTCCCAGCCCAGCCCCTGCCCTGCCCCAGCCCCAGCCCTAGCCCAGACCTACCCTCAGGCCCCAGCCCCACCCTCAGGCCCCAGCCCCAGCCCCAGCCGCAGCCCTGCCCTTGACTTGGTTCCCGCCCCAGCCCCAGCACAGAACCCAGCCCCAGTCGCAGCCCCATCCTCAGCCCAAACCCCAGCCCAGCCTCAGCCCCGGCTCCAGTCCCCGCCCCAGCCCTGCCCTGCTCCCAACCACAGCCCAGCCCCTGTCCTGGACCCAGCCCCAGCCCGGCCCCAGCCCAGCCACAGCCACAGCCCAGCCCCAGCCCTGATCCCAGCCCCAGCCCCACCCCCGGCCCCAGCCCAGCCCCTGCCCAGCCCCACTCCCATCCCAGACCCCAGCCCTGCCCCAGGCCCAGCCCCAGCCCCAGCCCTGGCCCCAGCTTGTCCCAGCCCCAGTCCTGCCCCAGCCCCGGCCCCAGCCCATCCCCAGCCCCAGCCCAGCCATAGAATTGGTTCCCGCCCCAGCCGCAGCCCTGCCCCCAGCCCAGCCCCAGCCCCGGCCCCAACCTCAGTCCCAGCCCTGCCCCAGCCTCGGGCCCAGCCCTGTCCCAGCCCCAGCCCAGCCATAGACTTGGTTCCCGCCCCAGCCCCAGCCCAGAACCCAGCCCAGCCTCAGCCCCGGCCGCAGCCCTGCCCCAGCCGCAGCCCCAGCCCCAGCCCTGGCCCCAGCTTGTCCCAGCCCCAGTCCTGCCCGAGCCCCGGCCCCAGCCCGTCCCCAGCCTCAGCCCAGCCATAGAATTGGTTCCCAGCCCAGCCCCAGCCCCGGCCCCAACCTCAGTCCCAGCCCTGCCCCAGCCTCAGGCCCAGCCCTGTCCCAGGCCCAGCCCAGAACCCAGCCCAGCCTCAGCCCCGGCCCCAGCCCTGCCCCAGCCCCAGACCTAGCCCAGCCCTGCCCCGGCCCAGCCCCAGCCCCAGCCCAGCCCCTGCCCTGGACCCAGCCCCAGTCGCAGCCCCGGCCCCAGCCCAGACCCTAGCCCAGCCTCAGCCCTGGCTCCAGTCCCCGCCCCAGCCCAGCCCTGCTCCCAGCCCCGGCCCCAGCTCCGGCTCAAGTCCCCTCCCCAGCCCAGCCCCGAAGCCAGCCCAGCCCCAGCCACAGCCCTGCCCCAGCCCCAGCCCTAGCCCAGCCCTGCCCTCAGCCCCAGCCCCAGCCCAGCCCAGCCCCACACACAGCCCAGCCCCAGCCCTGGACCCAGCCCCCAGCCCTAACCCAGCCCCAGCCCAGCCCCAGCCACCGCCCAGCCCCAGCCCTGCCCCCAGCCCAGCCCCAGCCCAGCCCCAGCCCTTCCCCAGCCCCAGCCCCAGACCAGGCCGCAGCCCAGCGCTAGCCCAGCCCTGCCCCCAGCCCCAGCCCCGGCCCCAGCCCTACCCCAGCCCAGCCCCAGCCCCGGCCCCAACCTCAGTCCCACCCCTGCTCCCAGCCCCGGCCCCAGCCTCTACTCCAGCCCTACCCTCGCCCAGCCCCAGCCCAGCTCCAGCCCCGGCCCCAGCCCCAGCCCCACCCTCGGACCCAGCCCAGCCCCAGCCACAGCCCAGCCCCAGCCCTGCCCCTAGCCCAGCCCCATCCCCACCCTGGACCCAGCCCAGCCCAGCCCCAGCCCCAGCCCTGCCCCAGCCTCAGCCCCGGCTCCAGTCCCCGCCCCAGCCCAGCCCTGCTCCCAACCCCAGCCCAGCCCCGGCCCTGGACCCAGCCCCAGCCCTAATCCAGCCCCAGCCCAGCCCCAGCCACCGCCCAGCCCCAGCCTTGCCCCTAGCCCAGCCCCATCCCCACCCTGGACCCAGCCCAGCCCCGCCCCAGCCCTGCCCTGCTCCCAACCACAGACCAGCCCCTGCCCTGGACCCAGCCCCAGCCCGGCCCCAGCCCAGCCACAGCCACAGCCCAGCCCCAGCCCTGCCCCAGCCCCAGCCCCAGCCCTGTCCCAGCCCCAGCCCAGCCATAGACTTGGTTCCCGCCCCAGCCCCAGCCCAGAACCCAGCCCAGCCTCAGCCCCGGCCGCAGCCCTGCCCCAGCCGCAGCCCCAGCCCCAGCCCTGGCCCCAGCTTGTCCCAGCCCCAGTCCTGCCCCAGCCCCGGCCCCAGCCCGTCCCCAGCCCCAGCCCAGCCATAGAATTGGTTCCCAGCCCAGCCCCAGCCCCGGCCCCAACCTCAGTCCCAGCCCTGCCCCAGCCTCAGGCCCAGCCCTGTCCCAGGCCCAGCCCAGAACGCAGCCCAGCCCCTGCCCTGGACCCAGCCCCAGTCGCAGCCCCTGCCCCAGCCCAGACCCTAGCCCAGCCTCAGCCCCAGCTCCAGTCCCTGCCCCAGCCCAGCCCAGAACCCAGCCCAGCCCCAGCCACAGCCCTGCCCCAGCCCCAGCCCTAGCCCAGCCCTGCCCTCAGCCCAGTCCCAGCCCCAGCCCAGCCCTGCCCTCAGCCCAGCCCCAGCCCCACCCCCAGCCCCAGCCCTGCCCCAGCCCCGGCCCCAGACTCGGCCCCAGCCCCGCCCCAGCCCTGTCCCCAGCCCCTTCCCTGCCCCAGCCCTACCCCAGCCCAGTCCCGCTCCCAGCCCAGGCCCAGCCCTGCCCCAGCCCCAGCCCCAGCCCCACCACAGCCCGACCCAGCCCTGCCCCAGCTGAGGCCCCATCCCCGTCCCAGCCTTCAACCCAGCCTCATCCCCATCCCTGCCCCCAGCCCCAGCCCCAGCCCAGCCCCAGCCCTTCCCCAGCCCCAGCCCTGGACCCAGCCCCAGCCCAGCCCCACACTCGGACCCAGCCCAGCCCCAGCCACAGCCCAGCCCCAGCCCTGGACCCAGCCACAGTCGCAGCCCCGGCCACAGCCCAGACCCTAGCCCAGCCTCAGCCCCGGCTCCAGTCCCCGTCCCAGCTCAGCCCAGAACCCAGCCCAGCACCAGCCCCGGCCCCAGCCCTGCCGCAGCCCCAGACCCAGCCCCACCCTGGTCCCCAGCCCAGCCCCAGCCCCAGCCCAGCCCCAGCTCTGCCCTGGACCCACCCCCAGCCCCACCCCGGCCTCATCCCCAGCCCTGCCCCAGCCCAGCCCCTGCCCCAGCCCCAGCCCCAGCCCAGCCCCTGCCCTGGACCCAGCCGCAGCCCCAGCCCAGTCCCAGCCCCAGCCCTGCCCCAGAACAGCCCCAGCCACCGCCCAGCCCCAGCCCTGGCCCCAGCCCCAGCCCAGCCCCTGCCCTGGACCCAGCCCCAGCACTAACCCAGCCCCAGCCCAGCCCCAGCGACCGCCCAGCCCCAGCCCTGCCCCAAGCCCAGCCCCATCCCCACCCTGGACCCAGCCCCAGCCCAGCCCCAGCCCCAGCCCAGCCCCAGCCCTGGACCCAGCCCCAGCCCAGCCTAGCCCTTGACCAAGCCCCAGCCGCAGCCCCGGCCCCAGCCCAGCCCCAGCCCTGGACCCAGCCCCAGCCCAGCCCAGCCCTGGACCAAGTACCAGCCGCAGCCCCGGCCCCAGCCCAGCCCTAGCCCAGCCCTGCCCCAGCCCCAGCCCAGCCCAGCCCTGGACCAAGTACCAGCCGTAGCCCCGGCCCCAGCCCAGCCCTAGCCCAGCCCTGCCCCAGCCCCAGCTTCACCCCCGGCCCCAGTCCCGGCCCCTGTCCAGCCCCACTCCCATCCCTGCCCCCAGCCCAGCCCCTGCCCCAGCCCCAGCCCAGCCCCTGCCCTGGCCCCAGCCCCAGCCCCAGCCCCAGCCCAGCCCCAGCCCCAGCCCTGCCCCAGAACAGCCCCAGCCACGGCCCAACCCCAGCCCTGGCCCCAGCCCCAGCCCCAGCCCTGCGCCAGCCCAGCCCCTGCCCCAGCCCAGCCCCTGCCCTGGACCCAGCCCCAGCCCTAACCCATCCCCAGCCCAGCTCCAGCCACCGCCCAGCCCCAGCCCTGCCCCCAGCCCAGCCCCATCCACACCCTGGACCCAGCCCCAGCCCAGCCCCAGCCACAGCCCAGCCCCAGCCCTGGACCGAGCCCCAGCCCAGCCCCAGCCACAGCGCAGCCCCGCCCTGGACCCAGCCCCACCCCCAGCCCAGCCCTGGACCAAGCCCCAGCCGCAGCCCCGGCCCCAGCCCAGCCCTAGCCCAGCCCTGCCCCAGCCCCAGCTTCACCCCCGGCCCCAGCCCCGGCCCCTGCCCAGCCCCACTCCCATCCCTGCCCCCAGCCCTGCCCCAGCCCCACCCTGGACCCAGCCCCAGCCCATCCACAGCCACAGCCCAGCCCCTGCCCCAGCCCCAGCCCAGAACCCAGCCCAGCCCCAGCCACAGCCCTGCCCCAGCCCCAGCCCTAGCCCAGCTCTGCCCTCAGCCCAGTCCCAGCCCCAGCCCAGCCCTGCCCTCAGCCCAGCCCCAGCCCCACCCCCAGCCCCAGCCCTGCCCCAGCCCCGGCCCCAGACTCGGCCCCAGCCCCGCCCCAGCCCTGTCCCCAGCCCCTTCCCTGCCCCAGCCCTACCCCAGCCCAGTCCCGCTCCCAGCCCAGGCCCAGCCCTGCCCCAGCCCCAGCCCCAGCCCCACCACAGCCCGACCCAGCCCTGCCCCAGCTGAGGCCCCATCCCCGTCCCAGCCTTCAACCCAGCCTCATCCCCATCCCTGCCCCCAGCCCCAGCCCCAGCCCAGCCCCAGCCCTTCCCCAGCCCCAGCCCCAGCCCCGGCCCCAGCCCTACCCCAGCCCAGCCCCAGCCCCGGCCCCAACCTCAGTCCCACACCTGCTCCCAGCCCCGGCCCCAGGCCTCTACTCCAGCCCTACCCCCGCCCAGCCCCAGCACTGGACCCAGCCCCAGCCCAGCCCCAGCCCCGGCCCCAGCCCCAGCCCCACACTCGGACCCAGCCCAGCCCCAGCCCCAGCCCAGCCCCAGCCCTGGACCCAGCCACAGTCGCAGCCCCGGCCACAGCCCAGACCCTAGCCCAGCCTCAGCCCCGGCTCCAGTCCCCGCCCCAGCTCAGCCCAGAACCCAGCCCAGCACCAGCCCCGGCCCCAGCCCTGCCGCAGCCCCAGACACCAGCCCCACCCTGGTCCCCCAGCCCAGCCCCAGCCCCAGCCCCAGCCCAGCCCCAGCTCTGCCCTGGACCCACCCCCAGCCCCACCCCGGCCTCATCCCCAGCCCTGCCCCAGCCCAGCCCCTGCCCCAGCCCCAGCCCCAGCCCAGCCCCTGCCCTGGACCCAGCCGCAGCCCCAGCCCAGTCCCAGCCCCAGCCCTGCCCCAGAACAGCCCCAGCCACCGCCCAGCCCCAGCCCTGGCCCCAGCCCCAGCCCAGCCCCAGCCCCAGCCCAGCCCCAGCTCTGCCCTGGACCCACCCCAGCCCCACCCCGGCCTCATCCCCAGCCCTGCCCCCAGCCCCAGCCCCAGCCCAGCCCCTGCCCTGGACCCAGCCGCAGCCCCAGCCCAGTCCCAGCCCCAGCCCTGCCCCAGAACAGCCCCAGCCACCGCCCAGCCCCAGCCCTGGCCCCAGCCCAGCCCAGCCCCTGCCCTGGACCCAGCCCCAGCACTAACCCAGCCCCAGCCCAGCCCAGCCACAGCCCAGCCCCAGCCCTGGACCCCAGCCCCAGCCCAGCCTAGCCCTTGACCAAGCCCCAGCCGCCGCCCCGGCCCCAGCCCAGCCCCAGCCCTGGACCCAGCCCCAGCCCAGCCCAGCCCTGGACCAAGTACCAGCCGCAGCCCCGGCCCCAGCCCAGCCCTAGCCCAGCCCTGCCCCAGCCCCAGCCCAGCCCAGCCCTGACCAAGTACCAGCCGTAGCCCCGGCCCCAGCCCAGCCCTAGCCCAGCCCTGCCCCAGCCCCCAGCTTCACCCCCGGCCCCAGCCCCGGCCCCTGTCCAGCCCCACTCCGATCCCTGCCCCCAGCCCAGCCCCTGCCCCAGCCCCAGCCCAGCCCCTGCCCTGGACCCAGCCCCAGCCCCAGCCCAGCCCCAGCCCCAGCCCTGCCCCAGAACAGCCCCAGCCACGGCCCAGCCCCAGCCCTGGCCCCAGCCCCAGCCCCAGCCCTGCGCCAGCCCAGCCCCCTGCCCCAGCCCAGCCCCCGCCCTGGACCCAGCCCAGCCCTAACCCATCCCCAGCCCGCTCCAGCCACCGCCCAGCCCCAGCCCTGCCCCCAGCCCAGCCCCATCCACACCCTGGACCCAGCCCCAGCCCAGCCCCAGCCACAGCCCAGCCCCAGCCCTGGACCGAGCCCCAGCCCAGCCCCCAGCCACAGCCCAGCCCCAGCCCTGGACCCAGCCCCACCCCCAGCCCAGCCCTGGACCAAGCCCCAGCCGCAGCCCCGGCCCCAGCCCAGCCCTAGCCCAGCCCTGCCCCAGCCCCAGCTTCACCCCCGGCTCCAGCCCCAGCCCCTGCCCAGCCCCACTCCCATCCCTGCCCCCAGCCCTGCCCCAGCCCCACCCTGGACCCAGCCCCAGCCCAGCCACAGCCACAGCCCAGGCCCCTGCCCCAGCCCCAGCCCAGCCCCTGCCCTGGACCCAGCCCCAGCTCCAGCCGCAGCCCCCGGCCCCAGCCCAGCCCTAACCTAGCCCTGCCCCAGCCCCAGGCCTAGCCCAGCCGTGCCCTCAGCCCAGCCCCAGCCCTGGACCAAGCCCCAGCCCTGAGCCAAAACCCAGCCCCAGCCTGGCCCCAGCCCTGCCCTAGCTCCAGATCTAGCCCTGTCCCCAGCCTCGGCCCGTGCCCCTGCCCCAGTCCCAGTCCTGCCCCATCCCAGCCCCCAGCCCCAATCCTGGACCCGGACCCAGCCCCAGCCCAGCCCCCAGACCCGGCCCTACCCCTTCCCAGTCCCGGTCCATGCTCAGCCCCAGCCCTGCCCCACCCTCGTCCCCTGCCCAGCCCCTTCCCCAGCCCGACACTTGACCAGTCCCCGGTCCATGCCCAGCCCCAGCCCTGCCCCGGCCCCGGCCCCAGCCCTGCCCAAGACTTGGTTCCAGCCCCAGCCCCACCCTCGGCCCCAGCCCAGCCCCAGCCCCAACCCCAGCCCTGGCCCCAGCCCCTACCCCAGCCCTGTCCCCAGCCCCAGTCCTGCCCTGGCCTGGACCCAGTCCAAGCCACCGCCGAATCCCAGCCCTGCCCTCAGCCCCAGCCCCAGCCCCACCCTGGACCCAGCCCCAGCCCCAGCCCAGCCCCAGCCCTGCCCCAGCCTAGCCCCAGACCCAGCCCAGCCCCTGCCCGGGACCCAGCCCCCAGCCCCACCCCAGCCTCATCCCCAGCCCCAGTCCCAGTCCTGCCCCATCCCAGCCCCCAGCCCCCAATCCTGGACCAGCCCCAGCCCAGCCCCCAGCCCCGGCCCTAGCCCTGCCCAGTCCCGGTCCATGCTCAGCCCCAGCCCTGCCCCACCCTCGTCCCCTGCCCAGCCCCTTCCCCAGCCCGACACCTGACCAGTCCCGGTCCATGCCCAGCCCCAGCCCTGCCCCGGCCCCAGCCCCAGCCCTGCCCAAGACTTGGTTCCAGCCCCAGCCCCACCCCTCGGCCCCAGCCCAGCCCCAGCCCCAACCCCAGCCCTGGCCCCAGCCCCTACCCCAGCCCTGTCCCCAGCCCCAGTCCTGCCCCTGGCCTGGACCCAGTCCAAGCCACCGCCGAATCCCAGCCCTGCCCTCAGCCCCCAGCCCCAGCCCCACCCTGGACCCAGCCCCAGCCCCAGCCCAGCCCCAGCCCTGCCCCAGCCTAGCCCCAGACCCAGCCCAGCCCCTGCCCGGGACCCAGCCCCAGCCCCACCCCAGCCTCATCCCCAGCCCAGGCCCCAGCCCTGCCCCAGCCCAAGCCCCAGCCCCCAGCCCCAGCCCCAGCCCCATCCAATTCCCCCAGCCCAGCCCCAGCCACCGCCCAGCCCCAGCCCTGGACCCAGGCCCAGCACCAGCCTTCTGCCAGTCCCCACCCCAGCCCCAGCCCCACCCCCCCGGCCCCAGCCCCGGCCCCAGCCCAGCTCCAGCCACAGCCCAGCCCCAGCCCTGCCCCAGCCCAGCCCCAGCCACCGCCCAGCCCCAGCCCTGGACCCAGCCCCAGCCCCCACCCCCAGCGCCAGCACCAGCCCCAGCCAAGCCCCACTCACGGCCCCATCCCCGGCCCCAGCCCAGATCCAGCCACAGCCCAGCCACAGCCCCCGCCCTGCCCCAGCCCCAGCCCTGCACCAAACCCAGCCCCAGCCCTGTCCCCAGCCCAGGCCCAGCCCTGTCCCCAGCCCCATCCCTAGCCCAGCCCCTGCCCTGCCCCAGTCCCAGCCCCAATCCCAGCCCCAGCCCCGGCCTCAGCCCAGCCCTAACCTAGCCCTGCCCCAGCCCCAGGCCTAGCCCAGCCGTGCACTCAGCCCAGCCCCCAGCCGTGGACCAAGCCCCAGCCCTGAGCCAAACCCAGCCCCAGCCTGGCCCCAGCCCTGCCCTAGCTCCAGATCTAGCCCTGTCCCCAGCCTCGGCCCGTTGCCCCTGCCCCAAGTCCCAGTCCTGCCCCATCCCAGCCCCCAGCCCCAATCCTGGACCCAGTCCCAGCCCCAGCCCCGTCCCAGTCCCCGCCCCAGCCCGGTTGCTAGCCCAGCCCTGCCCCCAGCCCTAGCCCAGCCCTGCCCCCAGCTTTAGCGCAGCCCAGCTCCAGCCCGGCCCCAGCCCAGCCCCAGCCCTGCACCGAACCCAGCCCAGCCTGGCCCCAGCCCTGCCCCAGCTCTGGCCCCAGCCCTGTCCCCAGCCCCTGCCCCTGCCCCAGCCCCAGCCCATAGCACATCCCTGCCCTCAGCCCCAGCCCCAGCCCCACACTCGGCCCCAGCCCAGCCCCAGCCCCAGCCCTGCCCAAGCCTTGGTTCCAGCCCCAGCCCCAGCCCTGCGCCAACCCAGCCCTAGCCCAAGGCCCAGCCTCAACCTAGTCCTGCCCCCAGCCCTGTCCCAATGCCCTCCCCAGCCTAGCCCCAGCCCCAGCCCAGCCCCTGGCCTGGACCCTGCCACAGCCCCACCCCAGCCTCATCCCCAGCCCAGGCCCAGCCCTGCCCCAGCCCAAGCCCCAGCCCCAGCCCCAGCCCCATCCGTTCCCCCAGCCCAGCCCCAGCCCCAGCCACCGCCCAGCCCCTACCCTGGACCCAACCCCAGCCCAGCCCCAGCCCAAGCCCCAGCCCCAGGCCTGCCCCAGCCCAGCCCCAGCCACAGCCCAGCCCCAGCCCTGGACCCAGCCCCAGTCGCAGCCCCCGGCCCCAGCCCAGCCCAAGCCCAGCCCCAGCCCCACCCTCAGCCCCAGTCCAGCTCCAGCCATAGCCCAGCCACAGCCCTGGACCTAGCCCCAGCCAAACCCCCAGCCCCAGCCCTGTCCTAGCCCAGCCCCAGCCCCAGCCACAGCCCTGCCCCAGACCTGGTCCCAGCCCCAGCCCCAGCCCCCATCCCAGCCCCAGCCCCAACCCCAGCCGAACCCCCAGCCCCAGCCCCAGCCCCGGCCCCAGCCCCAGCCCCAGCCCCAGCCCTGCCCAAGACTTGGTTCCAGCCCCAGCCCCAGCCCTGCCCTAGCCCCACCCTCGGCCCCAGCCCAGCCCCAGCCCCAGCCCCAGCCCCATCCCTGGCCCCAGCCCCTGCCCCAGCCAAGCCCCAGCCCCAGCCCCAGCCCCTGCCCTGGACCCAGCCCCAGCCCCACCCCAGCCTCATCCCCAGGCCAGGCCCAGCCCTGCCCCAGCCCAAGCCCCAGCCCAAGCCCCAGCCCCAGCCCCTGCCCCATCCGTTCCCCCAGCCCAGCCCCAGCCACCGCCCAGCCAGCCCAGCTCCCGCCACAGCCCAGCCCCAGCCACTGCCCTGCCGCCAGCCCCTGCCCTCCCCAGCCCTGCCCCCAGCCCAGCTCCAGCCACAGCCCAGCACAGCCCTGGACCTAGCCCCATCCCAGCCCCTGCCCCAGCCCTGCCCTAGACCAGCCCCAGCCCCAGCCACAGCCCAGCCCCCAGCCCTGACCCAGCCCCAGCCCCAGCCCAACCCCAGCCCCAGCCCAGCCCCCAGCCCCGGCCCTTACCCCTGCCCAGTCCCGGTCCATGCCCAGCCCCAGCCCCAGCCCCAGCCCTGCCCAGGACTTGGTTCCAGCCCCAGCCCCAGCCCTGCCCCATCCCAGCCCCAGCCCCAGCCCTGCCCAAGACTTGGTTCCAGCCCCCAGCCCCAGCCCTGCCGCAGCCCCACACTCGTCCCCAGCCCAGCCCCTGCCCCAGCCCTACCCCCTGCCCAGTCCCGGTCCATGCCCAGCCCCGGCCCCTGCCCCAGCCCAACCCCAGACACAGCCCTGCCCCTGCCCTGGACCCAGCCCCAGCTCCAGCCCCACCCCCCGGCCCCAGGCCCGGCCAGGCAGCCCCAGCCCCTGAGCCGAACCCAGCCCCAGCCTGGCCCCAGCCCTGCCCTAGCTCCAGCCCTAGCCCTGTCCCCCAGCCTCGGCCCCCCCTGCCCCTGCCTCCAGTCCCAGTCCTGCCCCATCCCAGCCCCCAGCCCCAGCCCTGCCCTCAGCCCAGCCCCCAGACCCAGCCTGGCCCCAGCCCTGTCCCCAGCCCTGGACCCAGTCCCAGCCACCCGCCCAGACCCAGCCCTGCCCCCCAGCCCTGCCCCAGCCCCAACCCTGCCCCCTGGACCCAGCCCCAGCCCCACCCCAGCCTCATCCCCAGCCCAGGCCCAGACCTACCCCAGCCCAAGCCCCAGCCCCAGCCCCAGCCCCCATCCGTTCCCCCCAGCCCAGCCCAGCCCCAGCCCCAGCCCTGCCCCCCAGCACCAGCCCCAGCCAAAGCCCTGCCCCAGCCGCAGCCCCAGCCACCGCCCAGCCCCTAGCCCGGGACCCAGCCCCAGCCCCAGCCCTCTCCCAGGCCCCGCCCCAGCCCAAGCCCCCACTCACGGCCCCATCCCGCCCGCCGAAGCCCAGCTCCAGACACAGCCCAGACACAGCCCCCGCCCTGCCCCCAGTCCCAGCCCGGCCCCAGACCTGACCCAGCCCCCGGCCCCAGCCCTGTCCCCAGCCCAGGCCCAGCCCTGTCCCCCAGCCCCCATCCCTAGCCCAGCCCCTGCCCTGCCCCAGTCCCAGCCCAATCCCAGCCCCAGCCCCGGCCTCAGCCCAGCCCTAACCTAGCCCTGCCCCAGCCCCAGGCCTAGCCCAGCCCGTGCACTCAGCCCAGCCCCAGCCGTGGACCAAGCCCCAGCCCTGAGCCAAACCCCAGCCCCAGCCTGGCCCCAGCCCTGCCCTAGCTCCAGATCTAGCCCTGTCCCCAGCCTCGGCCCGTGCCCCTGCCCCAGTCCCAGTCCTGCCCCATCCCAGCCCCCAGCCCCAATCCTGGACCCAGTCCCAGCCCAGCCCCGTCCCAGTCCCCCGCCCCAGCCCGGTGCTAGCCCAGCCCTGCCCCCAGCCCTAGCCCAGCCCTGCCCCCAGCTTTAGCGCAGCCCAGCTCCAGCCCGGCCCCAGCCCCAGCCCCCAGGCCTGCCCCCAGCCATGGCCCTACCCCAGCCCTGCCCCAGCCCCAGCCCTATCCCCAGCCCAGTTGTGCCCTAGCCCTGTCCCGGCCCCCAGCCCCAGTCCTGCCCCAGCCCCAGCCCTGCCCCAGTCCTGGATCCAGTCCCAGCCCCCAGCCCTGTCCCAGTCCCCGCCCCCCAGCCCCTGCCCCAGCCCCAGCCCCAGCCCCAGCCCTGCCCCAGACCTGGTCCCAGCCCCCAGCCCCAGCCCCATCCCAGCCCCAGCCCCAACCCCAGGCCGAACCCCCAGCCCCAGCCCCCAGCCCCGGCCCCAGCCCCAGCCCCAGCCCCAGCCCTGCCCAAGACTTGGGTTCCAGCCCCAGCCCCCAGCCCTGCCCTAGCCCCACCCTCCGGCCCCAGCCCAGCCCCAGCCCCAGCCCCCAGCCCCATCCCTGGCCCCAGCCCCTGCCCCAGCCAAGCCCCAGCCCCCAGCCGCCAGCCCCTGCCCTGGACCCAGCCCCAGCCCCACCCCAGCCTCATCCCCAGGCCAGGCCCAGCCCTGCCCCAGCCCCAAGCCCCAGCCCAAGCCCCAGCCCCAGCCCCTGCCCCATCCGTTCCCCCAGCCCAGCCCCAGCCACCCGCCCAGCCCCAGCCACAGCCCTACCCCCGGCCCCATCCCCGTCCCCAGCCCAGCTCCCGCCACAGCCCAGCCCCAGCCACTGCCCTGCCCCAGCCCCAGCCCTGCCCCAGCCCTGCCCCAGCCCCAGCTCCAGCCACAGCCCAGCCACAGCCCTGGACCTAGCCCCATCCCAGCCCCTGCCCCAGCCCTGCCCTAGACCAGCCCCAGCCCCAGCCACAGCCCAGCCCCAGCCCTGGACCCAGCCCCCAGCCCCAGCCCAACCCCAGCCCCAGCCAGCCCCCAGCCCCGGCCCTACCCCTGCCCAGTCCCGGTCCATGCCCAGCCCCAGCCCCCAGCCCCAGCCCTGCCCAGGACTTGGTTCCAGCCCCAGCCCCAGCCCTGCCCCATCCCAGCCCCAGCCCCAGCCCTGCCCAAGACTTGGTTCCAGCACCCAGCCCCAGCCCTGCCGCAGCCCCCACACTCGTCCCCAGCCCAGCCCCTGCCCCAGCCCTACCCCTGCCCAGTCCCGGTCCATGCCCAGCCCCGGCCCTGCCCCAGCCCAACCCCAGACACAGCCCTGCCCCTGCCCTGGACCCAGCCCCAGCTCCAGCCCCACCCCCCGGCCCCAGGCCCGGCCGCAGCCCCAGCCCTGAGCCGAACCCAGCCCCAGCCTGGCCCCAGCCCTGCCCTAGCTCCAGCCCTAGCCCTGTCCCCAGCCTCGGCCCCTGCCCCTGCCCCAGTCCCAGTCCTGCC
Source organism: Melanerpes formicivorus (assembly GCF_026170545.1). Taxonomy (NCBI): domain Eukaryota; kingdom Metazoa; phylum Chordata; class Aves; order Piciformes; family Picidae; genus Melanerpes; species Melanerpes formicivorus. The sequence goes on from NW_027142853.1 coordinate 100,496, forward strand.
CCATCCCAGCCCCCAGCCCCAGCCCTGCCCTCAGCCCAGCCCCAGACCCAGCCTGGCCCCAGCCCTGTCCCCAGCCCTGGACCCAGTCCCAGCCACCGCCCAGACCCAGCCCTGCCCCCAGCCCAGCCCCAGCCCCACCCTGGACCCAGCTCCAGCCCCAGCCCAGCCCCAGCCCTGCCCCAGCCCCAACCCTGCCCTGGACCCAGCCCCAGCCCCACCCCAGCCTCATCCCCAGCCCAGGCCCAGACCTACCCCAGCCCAAGCCCCAGCCCAGCCCCAGCCCCAGCCCTGCCCCCAGCCCAGCCCCAGCCAAAGCCCTGCCCCAGCCCAGCCCCAGCCACCGCCCAGCCCTAGCCCGGGACCCAGCCCCAGCCCCAGCCCTCTCCCAGGCCCCGCCCCAGCCCAAGCCCCACTCACGGCCCCATCCCCGGCCGAAGCCCAGCTCCAGACACAGCCCAGACACAGCCCCCGCCCTGCCCCAGTCCCAGCCCGGCCCCAGACCTGACCCAGCCCCGGCCCCAGCCCTGTCCCCAGCCCAGGCCCAGCCCTGTCCCCAGCCCCATCCCTAGCCCAGCCCCTGCCCTGCCCCAGTCCCAGCCCCAATCCCAGCCCCAGCCCCGGCCTCAGCCCAGCCCTAACCTAGCCCTGCCCCAGCCCCAGGCCTAGCCCAGCCGTGCACTCAGCCCAGCCCCAGCCGTGGACCAAGCCCCAGCCCTGAGCCAAACCCAGCCCCAGCCTGGCCCCAGCCCTGCCCTAGCTCCAGATCTAGCCCTGTCCCCAGCCTCGGCCCGTGCCCCTGCCCCAGTCCCAGTCCTGCCCCATCCCAGCCCCCAGCCCCAATCCTGGACCCAGTCCCAGCCCCAGCCCCGTCCCAGTCCCCGCCCCAGCCCGGTGCTAGCCCAGCCCTGCCCCCAGCCCTAGCCCAGCCCTGCCCCCAGCTTTAGCGCAGCCCAGCTCCAGCCCGGCCCCAGCCCAGCCCCAGGCCTGCCCCAGCCATGGCCCTACCCCAGCCCTGCCCCAGCCCCAGCCCTATCCCCAGCCCAGTTGTGCCCTAGCCCTGTCCCGGCCCCCAGCCCAGTCCTGCCCCAGCCCCAGCCCTGCCCCAGTCCTGGATCCAGTCCCAGCCCCAGCCCTGTCCCAGTCCCCGCCCCAGCCCCTGCCCCAGCCCCAGCCCCAGCCCCAGCCCTGCCCAAGACTTGGTTCCATCCCCAGCCCAAGCCCAGCCCCGGCCCCAGCCCCAGCCCTGCCCCAGTCCTGGACCCAGTCCCAGCCCCAGCCCTGTCCCAGTCCCCGCCCCAGCCCCAGCCCCAGCCCAGCCCCAGCCCTGCCCCAGCCCCAGCCCCAGCCCCAGCCCAGCCCCAGCCCTGCCCCAGAGCAGCCCCAGCCCCAGCCCCAGCCCCAGACACAGCCCAGCCCCAGCACTGGACCCAGCCCCAGTCGCAGCCCCGGCTCCAGGCCAGCCCAAGCCCAGCCCCTGCCCCAGCCCTAACCCTGCCCAGTCCTGGTCCATGCCCAGCCCCAGCCCTGCACCAGCCCTGGTCCCAGCCCCAGCCCCAACCCCAGCCCTGCCCAAGACTTGGTTCCAGCCCCAGCCCCACGCCTGGCCCCTGCCCCACCCTCAGCCCCAGCCCAGCCCCAGCCCCAGCCCCACGCCTGGCCCCAGCCCCTGCCCCAGCCAAGCCCCAGCCCCAGTCCAGCCCCTGCCCTGGACCCAGCCCCAGCCCCACCCTAGCCTCATCCCCAGACCAGGCCCAGCCCTGCCCCAGCCCAAGCCCCAGCCCCAGCCCCAGCCCCATCCGTTCCCCCAGCCCAGCCCAGCCCCAGCCCCAGACCCAGCCCTGGACCCAGCCCAGCCCCAGCCACCGCCCAGCCCTGCCCCAGCCCCAGCCCCAGCCCAGCCCCAGCCACACCCTGGACCCAGCCCCAGCCCCAGCCCCACCCTGGACCCAGCTCCAGCCCATCCCCATTCCTGCCCCCAGTCCAGCCCCAGCCCCAGCCCTGCCCCATCCCAGCCCCAGCCCCAGCCCCAGCCCCAGCCCAAGCCCTGCCCCAGTCCCTGTCCCAGCCCAGTCCTGGTCCCAGCCCAGCCTCAGCCCAGCCCCAGCACTGCCCCAGCCCAGCCCCAACCCCAGCCCAGCCCCAGCCCTGGACCCAGCCCCAGCCCCAGCCCCAGCCCCGGCCCCATCCCCAGTCCCAACCCAGCCCTAGCCCCAGTCTCGGCCCCAGCCCTGCCCCCAGGCCAGACCCAGCTCAGCCCCTGCCCAGCCCTGACCCAGCCCCAGCCCTAGCCCAGCCCTGCCCTCAGCCAAGCCCCAGCCCCAGTCCAGCCCCTGCCCTGGACCCAGCCCCAGCCCCACCCTAGCCTCATCCCCAGCCCAGGCCCAGCCCTGCCCCAGCCCCAGCCCCAGCCCCATCCGTTCCCCCAGCCCAGCCCAGCCCCAGCCCCAGACCCAGCCCTGGACCCAGCCCAGCCCCAGCCACCGCCCAGCCCTGCCCCAGCCCCAGCCCCAGCCCTGCCCCAGCCCCAGACCCAGTCCCAGCCCAGCCCCAGCCCCAGCCCGGCCTCAGTCCTGCCCCAGTCCCGCCCCCAGCCCTACCCTGGACCCAGCCCCAGCCCCAGCCCCAGCCCAGCCCCAGCCCAGCCCCAGCCCTGCCCCAGCCTAACCCCAGCCCCAGCCCAGCCCCTGCCCTGGACCCAGTCCCAGCCCCAGCCCTGCACCAAACCCAGCCCCAGCCTGGCCCCAGACCTGACCCAGCCCCGGCCCCAGCCCTGTCCCCAGCCCAGGCCCAGCCCTATCCCCAGCCCCATCACTGTCCCAGCCCCTGCCCTGCCCCAGTCCCAGCCCCAATCCCAGCCCCAGCCCCGGCCTCAGCCCAGCCCTAACCTAGCCCTGCCTCAGCCCCAGGCCTAGCCCAGCCGTGCCCTCAGCCCAGCCCCAGCCCTGGACCAAGCCCCAGCCCTGAGCCAAACCCAGCCCCAGCCTGGCCCCAGCCCTGCCCTAGCTCCAGATCTAGCCCTGTCCCCAGCCTCGGCCCGTGCCCCTGCCCCAGTCCCAGTCCTGCCCCATCCCAGCCCCCAGCCCCAGTCCTGGACCCAGTCCCAGCCCCAGCCCTGTCCCAGTCCCCGCCCCAGCCATGGCCCTACCCCAGCCCTGCCCCAGCCCCAGCCCTCTCCCCAGCCCAATTGTGCCCTAGCCCTGTCCCAGCCCCCAGCCCAGTCCTGCCCCAGCCCCAGCCCTGCCCCAGTCCTGGACCCAGTCCCAGCCCCAGCCCTGTCCCAGTCCCCGCCCCAGCCCCAGCCCTAGCCCTGCCCCAGCCCCAGCCTCAGCCCCAGTCCCAGCCCTGCCCCAGCCCCAGTCCTGCCCCATTCAAGGCCCCATCCCGAGCCCTGCCCCAGCCCTGCCCTCAGCCCAGCCCCAGCCCCAACCCGGCCCCAGGCCTGAACACAGGCCCAGCCCCAGCCCTGCACCGAACCCAGCCCAGCCCGGCCCCAGCCCTGCCCCAGCTCTGGCCCCAGCCCTGTCCCCAGCCCCTGCCCCTGCCCCAGCCCCAGCCCTAGCACATCCCTGCCCTCAGCCCCAGCCCCAGCCCCACACTCGGCCCCAGCCCAGCCCCAGCCCCAGCCCTGCCCAAGCCTTGGTTCCAGCCCCAGCCCCAGCCCTGCGCCAACCCAGCCCTAGCCCAAGGCCCAGCCTCAAACCTAGTCCTGCCCCAGCCCTGTCCCAATGCCCTCCCCAGCCTAGCCCCAGCCCCAGCCCAGCCCCTGGCCTGGACCCTGCCACAGCCCCACCCCAGCCTCATCCCCAGCCCAGGCCCAGCCCTGCCCCAGCCCAAGCCCCAGCCCCAGCCCCAGCCCCATCCGTTCCCCCAGCCCAGCCCCAGCCCCAGCCACCGCCCAGCCCCTACCCTGGACCCAGCCCCAGCCCAGCACCAGCCCAAGCCCCAGCCCCAGGCCTGCCCCAGCCCAGCCCCAGCCACAGCCCAGCCCCAGCCCTGGACCCAGCCCCAGTCGCAGCCCCGGCCCCAGCCCAGCCCAAGCCCAGCCCCAGCCCCACCCTCAGCCCCAGTCCATCTCCAGCCACAGCCCAGCCACAGCCCTGGACCTAGCCCCAGCCAAACCCCAGCCCCAGCCCTGTCCTAGCCCAGCCCCAGCCCTGCCCCAGCCCAGCTCCAGCCACAGCCCAGCCACAGCCCTGGACCTAGCCCCATCCCAGCCCCTGCCCCAGCCCTGCCCTAGACCAGCCCCAGCCCCAGCCACAGCCCAGCCCCAGCCCTGGACCCAGCCCCAGCCCCAGCCCAACCCCAGCCCCAGCCCAGCCCCCAGCCCCGGCCCTACCCCTGCCCAGTCCCGGTCCATGCCCAGCCCCAGCCCCAGCCCCAGCCCTGCCCAGGACTTGGTTCCAGCCCCAGCCCCAGCCCTACCCCAGCCCCACCATCGTCCCCAGCCCAGCCCCTGCCCCAGCCCTACCGCTGCCCAGTCTCGGTCCATGCCCAGCCCCAGCCCTGCCCCAGCCCCGGCCCCAGCCCCAGCCTTAGCCCTGCCCAAGACTTGGTTTCTGCCCCAGCCCCAGCCCAGCCCCTGTCCTGGACCCAGCCCAAGCCCACCCCCGCCCCACCCTCAGCCCCAGCCCAGCTCAAGCCACAGACCAGACACAGCCCTGGACCCAGCCCCAGCCCCAGCCCTGCCCCAGCCCAACCCCAGCCCCAGCCCCGCCCCCCGCCCTGGCCCTGCCCCAGCCCAACCCCAGACACAGCCCAGCCCCAGCCCTGGACCCAGCCCCAGCCCCACCCCCGGCCCCAGCCCTGCCCTCAGCCCAGACCCAGGCCCAGACCCAGCCCCAGCCCTGCCCAGGACTTGGTTCCAGCCCCAGCCCCAGCCCTACCCCAGCCCCACCATCGTCCCCAGCCCTGCCCCAGCCCCAGACCCAGTCCCAGCCCAGCCCCAGCCCCAGCCCGGCCTCAGTCCTGCCCCAGTCCCGCCCCCAGCCCTACCCTGGACCCAGCCCCAGCCCCAGCCCCAGCCCAGCCCCAGCCCAGCCCCAGCCCTGCCCCAGCCTAACCCCAGCCCCAGCCCAGCCCCTGCCCTGGACCCAGTCCCAGCCCCAGCCCTGCACCAAACCCAGCCCCAGCCTGGCCCCAGACCTGACCCAGCCCCAGCCCCAGCCCTGTCCCCAGCCCAGGCCCAGCCCTATCCCCAGCCCCATCACTGTCCCAGCCCCTGCCCTGCCCCAGTCCCAGCCCCAATCCCAGCCCCAGCCCCGGCCTCAGCCCAGCCCTAACCTAGCCCTGCCTCAGCCCCAGGCCTAGCCCAGCCGTGCCCTCAGCCCAGCCCCAGCCCTGGACCAAGCCCCAGCCCTGAGCCAAACCCAGCCCCAGCCTGGCCCCAGCCCTGCCCTAGCTCCAGATCTAGCCCTGTCCCCAGCCTCGGCCCGTGCCCCTGCCCCAGTCCCAGTCCTGCCCCATCCCAGCCCCCAGCCCCAGTCCTGGACCCAGTCCCAGCCCCAGCCCTGTCCCAGTCCCCGCCCCAGCCATGGCCCTACCCCAGCCCTGCCCCAGCCCCAGCCCTCTCCCCAGCCCAATTGTGCCCTAGCCCTGTCCCAGCCCCCAGCCCAGTCCTGCCCCAGCCCCAGCCCTGCCCCAGTCCTGGACCCAGTCCCAGCCCCAGCCCTGTCCCAGTCCCCGCCCCAGCCCCAGCCCTAGCCCTGCCCCAGCCCCAGCCTCAGCCCCAGTCCCAGCCCTGCCCCAGCCCCAGTCCTGCCCCATTCAAGGCCCCATCCCGAGCCCTGCCCCAGCCCTGCCCTCAGCCCAGCCCCAGCCCCAACCCGGCCCCAGGCCTGAACACAGGCCCAGCCCCAGCCCTGCACCGAACCCAGCCCAGCCCGGCCCCAGCCCTGCCCCAGCTCTGGCCCCAGCCCTGTCCCCAGCCCCTGCCCCTGCCCCAGCCCCAGCCCTAGCACATCCCTGCCCTCAGCCCCAGCCCCAGCCCCACACTCGGCCCCAGCCCAGCCCCAACCCCAGCCCTGCCCAAGCCTTGGTTCCAGCCCCAGCCCCAGCCCTGCGCCAACCCAGCCCTAGCCCAAGGCCCAGCCTCAAACCTAGTCCTGCCCCAGCCCTGTCCCAATCCCCTCCCCAGCCTAGCCCCAGCCCCAGCCCAGCCCCTGGCCTGGACCCTGCCACAGCCCCACCCCAGCCTCATCCCCAGCCCAGGCCCAGCCCTGCCCCAGCCCAAGCCCCAGCCCCAGCCCCAGCCCCATCCGTTCCCCCAGCCCAGCCCCAGCCCCAGCCACCGCCCAGCCCCTACCCTGGACCCAACCCCAGCCCAGCCCCAGCCCAAGCCCCAGCCCCAGGCCTACCCCAGCCCAGCCCCAGCCACAGCCCAGCCCCAGCCCTGGACCCAGCCCCAGTCGCAGCCCCGGCCCCAGCCCAGCCCAAGCCCAGCCCCAGCCCCACCCTCAGCCCCAGTCCAGCTCCAGCCACAGCCCAGCCACAGCCCTGGACCTAGCCCCAGCCAAACCCCAGCCCCAGCCCTGTCCTAGCCCAGCCCCAGCCCTGCCCCAGCCCAGCTCCAGCCACAGCCCAGCCACAGCCCTGGACCTAGCCCCATCCCAGCCCCTGCCCCAGCCCTGCCCTAGACCAGCCCCAGCCCCAGCCACAGCCCAGCCCCAGCCCTGGACCCAGCCCCAGCCCCAGCCCAACCCCAGCCCCAGCCCAGCCCCCAGCCCCGGCCCTACCCCTGCCCAGTCCCGGTCCATGCCCAGCCCCAGCCCCAGCCCCAGCCCTGCCCAGGACTTGGTTCCAGCCCCAGCCCCAGCCCTACCCCAGCCCCACCATCGTCCCCAGCCCAGCCCCTGCCCCAGCCCTACCGCTGCCCAGTCTCGGTCCATGCCCAGCCCCAGCCCCGCCCCAGCCCCGGCCCCAGCCCCAGCCTTAGCCCTGCCCAAGACTTGGTTTCTGCCCCAGCCCCAGCCCAGCCCCTGTCCTGGACCCAGCCCAAGCCCACCCCCGCCCCACCCTCAGCCCCAGCCCAGCTCAAGCCACAGACCAGACACAGCCCTGGACCCAGCCCCAGCCCCAGCCCTGCCCCAGCCCAACCCCAGCCCCAGCCCCGCCCCCCGCCCTGGCCCTGCCCCAGCCCAACCCCAGACACAGCCCTGCCCCAGCCCTGGACCCAGCCCCAGCCCCACCCCCGGCCCCAGCCCTGCCCTCAGCCCAGACCCAGGCCCAGACCCAGCCCCAGCCCTGAGCCGAACCCAGCCCCAGCCTGGCCACAGCCCTGCCCTAGCTCCAGCCCTAGCCCTGTCCCCAGCCTCGGCCCGTGCCCCTGCCCCAGACCCAGTCCTGCCCCATCCCCGGCCCCAGCCCAGCTCCAGCCACAGCCCATCCACAGTCCCCGCCCTGCCCCTGCCCCAGCCCTGCCCAAGCCCAGCCCCAGCCCCAGCCCAGCCCCTGCCGTGGACCCAGACCCAGCCCAGCCCCTGCCCTTACCCAGCCCCAGTCGCAGCCCCAGCCCCAGCGCAGCCCTAGCCCAGCCCCAGCCCCACCCTCAGCCCCACCCCAGCTCCAGCCACAGCCCAGCCACAGCCCTGGACCTAGCCCCAGCCCAGCCACAGCCCCAGGCACAGCCCTGCCCCAGCCCTGGACCCAGACCCAGCCCTAGCCCAGCCCCAGACCCAGCCCCAGCCCAACCCCAGCCCCGGCCCTACCCCTACCCAATCCCAGTCCATGCCCAGCCCCAGCCCTGCCCCACCCTCGTCCCCAGCCCAGCCCCTGCCCCAGCTTTACCCCTGCCCAGTCCCGGTCCATGCCCAGCCCCATCCCTGCCCAGCCCCAGCCCCAGCCCCAGCCCTAGCCCTGCCCTGGACCCAGCCCCAGCCCCACCCCAGCCTCATCCCCTGCCCAGCCCCAGCCCTGCCCCAGTCCAAGCCCCAGCCCCAGCCCCATCCCCATCCGTGCCCCCAGTCCAGCCCCAGCCCCAGCCCTGCCCCATCCCAGCCCCAGCCCCAGGCCTAGCCCAGCCCTGCCCTCAGTCCAGCCCCAGACCCAGCCTGGCCCCAGCCCTGTCCCCAGCCATGCCACAGCCCAGCCCCAGCCACCGACTAGCCCCAGCCCTGGCTCCAGCCCCAGCCCCAGCCCTGTCCCAGTCCCCGCCCCAGCCCCAGCCCCAGCCCCACACCTGGCCCCAGCCCCTGCCCCAGCCAGGCCCCAGCCCCAGTCCAGCCCCTGCCCTGGACCCAGTCCCAGCCACCGCCCTGCCCCAGTCCCTGCCCCAGCCCAGTCCTGGTCCCAGCCCAGCCTCAGCCCAGCCCCAGCACTGCCCCAGCCCAGCCCCAACCCCAGCCCAGCCCTAGCCCTGGACCCAGCCCCAGCCCCAGCCCCGGCCCCATCCCCAGTCCCAACCCAGAAGAGACCCCCCCGGACCAGCGCTCGTTGGTGGACAAAGGGTTACCTGCATCTCCTGCTCCAATCAAGAGGTATATTAACTGTTTATTTGTTTGGGGATAAAAGCGCTTTGACTGAGAAACGGGGACCAGACGTGGTCACCTGATGGGAAGGCCTGGGGACGCCCTGGCAGAATCCCACATATAGGGGTTGGAGTCCCCACTGGAAATAGGGGTTGGAGTCCCCACTGGAAACAGGGGTTGGAGTCCCCACTGGAAATAGGGGTTGGAGTCCCCACTGGGTGTTTGTTAATCGGGTGTATGTTTCTCTTTCATCTTAATGTTGTTACTGTGCTTCTGAGAGAATACATTTGTGATATACGTTTGTCTAACATTGTTATGTTGTCTGCAAGAATCTCGTAATTTGGTACTCGGTATTTTGTGTTAACTGTAATCTCTTTTGTGTGTAAGAATTTATTGTGATATCATCGGCAGACCGTACCAGCTGACATCCCGAAGCTGACTGGTATCGGTATTATACGGTTGGCCAGCGACATCTCGTGGTAAAGCAGTGTACTCGGGTAAGGTAGGATATATATATATTGGTATATAGTGCTTGTGGGAGAAAGAGACTATTCCGGGAACAGCCATGGGAGGGCGACAGAGTAAGGACGTAAATATAAAAACTCCATTAGGATGTATCTTGAAGCACTGGAAAGACTTGGGAGGAATTCCAGGGGGAAGCATAAGTAAAAAGACACTCCTTAAATATTGTACACAGTGGTGGCCATTGTATAAGCTAGACGACAATGAGAAATGGCCACTGGAGGGAACAACTAATTATAACACTGTTTTACAACTGATGCTCTTCCTCCGCCGGCTTAATAAATGGGATGAGGTGATGTACGCAGACATGTTCTTCACTCTAAGGAATAAACCTGAGTGGCAAAAAGAGTGCGGAATTAATGTAGCCCCTCAGGATCCCCTAGTATTATCCCTGGAAAGGGATAAGAAGGGTCCAAAGCCTAAAGAACGTTGCTGTGATGCATGTAGTATTGGACAGCAGTGTCTCAAGCTAACAAGAAGAGATAGTGGAAAGGAGAGCGAAATAAGCCTGAGGGAATACCATCCATTCGCTCCAGGGTGGGAAGGGCCTCTTCCCAGGCCAAAAGAGGAACAAGGGGATCCCAGCCCATTAAAGGAACTGGAGCGATGGTGGAAATCTAAGTTTGGGCACAGCCCTCAGAAGTTAGACAACAGTTGGGAGGAAGATAGTCCATTAAAATCGAGGAAAGACGAGAGGAAAAGCAGCCCTCAGGGACTGGATAGTCCACAGGGGTCGGGGAGCTACATGGATGCTGACAGTCCACCCAGACTGGAAGTCGAACGGGAGGAAGGCAGTCCGTCAGGTGCAGAGAGCCGAAGGGAGACACGTAGCCTGCCCGAGCTCAGTCCATATGGGAATAACAACACATCCAGAAGTGGAGACGCTTGTAGAATAGAAACCAGCACACCAAAGACTGGGGACAAAAGCAACTCACTGGGAAGTGGCGTCTCTAAACTGAGAGGCGACGTCTCCGAATTGAGATATAGTGAGAAGGATGATAATGAGACATGCAAAAAGAGGGGCAGGGAACAACTTAATATAGTAATTCAGATAAAGGATGAGAGAAATGGGAGAGGAGCAGAAGGTGAGAAAGACAGCAGCCCGGGACAGGATAGGAGCCAGCAGATACAAAAAGGGCGACAGACGCAGGACGAGAATCGGATGGATGATGTAATAGAGATAGGAGGGGAAAATGAAGAACAGGAAGGAGGGAAAAGGAAAGAGAAGATAAAGAATTGGGGAGACATTGAGGCACAGGAAGGAGATCCCGGGGAAGGGATCGGTCACTCGTATTACACCAGATCTGTGGCACGGGGGGAAGCAAAGCAAAGAGAGGAAGGAAACCATACAATAGCTCCTCTCCGACAAGTTGTACCAATGTTAGGGGAAAAGACTAGAGTAAAGGTGCCGTTCTCGACAAATGATTTGAACAGTTGGAGGGATGAGGCAAGGAATTTCAGGAGAAATCCTGAGGGAGTAGCGAAAAGGTTTGAATTAATGGCAAAGAATTTAGATATTGATTGGGAGGATATAGAAGTGATGCTGTCAGAGTTGACAGATACAGAAAGGGAACTTGTATTGGAAACAGGAAAATGACATGCTCAAGTATTATCAGGAAGACTAGAAGATAATTTTCCCAGCAGTAAACCAGAATGGGACCCGGGCAATGCCGAGCACTATCAACAGCTAGTGCAGTATAGAAAACTGATAGCGATGGGCTTGCGTAATGCGATCCCTAAGGCTATCAATTGGTCAATGCTATATGACATCAGACAGGGAAAGAATGAGACCCCATCAGAGTTTTTGGATAGACTTAGGGTAGCGATGAGACAATACACACCCCTGGACCCAGCAACAGAAGAAGGGAAACAGCACTTGTTAGGGTTGATGATGGGACAGAGTAACCCAGACATCAGGAAGAAATTACAAAAACTTGAGCATCCAGCAAATAAAAACCTAGAGACACTGCTGAATGAGGCATGGAAAGTGTACAATAATAGAGAGATTGAGGAGAAGAAAAAAGAGGACAGGAGGATAGCGCGAGTAGTGGCTGTAGCAGTGGCAGCTCAGAAGACAGGAACCAGGGGAAGAGGTAGAGGCAACCCAGCAGGAAGGGGAGGGAGGCTCCAACCCCACCCAGCTAGGATAGGGACGAACCAATGTGCACACTGCCTACAGATGGGACACTGGAAGTGAGAATGCTCCCTACAAGGGGAAAGGCTAATGGCCACCACTACTACCACACATCAGGATAGTAAATGAGGAGGACCGGTGGGCCATACCCTAGCAGACCCACTGGTTAAAATGGAGCTAGGGGAAGGTAAAAAGGAGTTGAACTTTTTGATTGATACGGGAGCAACTTTTTCGGTTTTAAATCAGGAATTGGTACCTAAAAGTGATGAATTTGTACAAGTTGTGGGAGCAACAGGCCAACCAGAAAAGGCTTACTTTTTGAAACCCATTAAATACAAAATTGGGAAACAAATGGGAATTCATCAGTTCCTGTATTTACCAAATTCGCCAAAGCCCTTATTGGGGAGAGACCTATTGGAGAACTTGGGAGCCATAATAAAGTTCAACAAAGACAAATTGGAATTACAAGTAAATGAGAAACAACTGATTACAGCTCTAAGCCTAACGATCAGTTGTGTGGAAACTAAACCTGAGAATCACAATTTCGAGCGAATCCTGAACAAGACGTACCCATTAGTGTGGGCTACTGATATACCTGGAAAATCAAAACAAGCAGTACCGATTGTTGTTGAACTTAAAGTTGGGGCAAAACCTGTGATAAGAAAACAATACCCTCTGAGGATGGAAGACAGGAAGGGGATCGAGCCCATAATCAAAAGGTTTTTGGAACTGGGGTTATTGGTAGAATGCGAATCAGATTTTAATACACCAATCCTGCCAGTAAAGAAACCTAATGGAGCCTATAGACTAGTTCAGGATCTGAGAGCAGTAAACGAAATAACCAAGACATTACATCCGGTAGCTGCTAATCCATACACACTTTTAACTAGACTGAAGGATAATTTGGCCTGGTTCACTGTATTAGATTTAAAAGATGCATTCTTCTGCCTTCCCTTAGCTCCCAAGAGTCTAAAGATTTTTGCCTTTGAGTGGGAATCTGTAGATAGAGGAAGAAAGACTCAACTTACCTGGACGGTATTGCCCCAAGGATGGTGCAATTCCCCCACGATTTTTGGGAATCAGTTAGCCAAAGAATTAGAACAGTGGGAAAGGCCGCTGGGAGATGGCACCCTTCTGCAGTACGTAGACGACCTCCTAATAGCAACAATGACAGAGGAAGAATGCATTGAATGGACTATTTCCTTGTTAAATTTCCTGGGTTTAAGTGGATATCGAGTTTCTCAACAGAAAGCACAGCTGGTGCAAAAAGAAGTGGTGTACCTGGGATACGAAGTCTCCAGAGGACAGCGATCCCTGGGAGCAGCTAGGAAAGAGGCCATCTGCCAGATACCTAAACCAGAGACGGTGAGAGATCTGCGCGCCTTTCTGGGGATGACAGGGTGGTGTCGGCTATGGATCTACCAGTACGGGATACTCGCTAAACCACTGTATGATTTGTTGAAGGAGACTAAGAACGTCCTAGTTTGGACTCCCGAGGCAGAAGGGGCCTTCAAGAAGTTGAAGCTGGAGCTAACGAGAGCACCGGCCTTAGGTCTCCCAGATGTATCAAAACCATTCTGGCTGTTCTCCCATGAGCGGCAAGGGATGGCCCTAGGAGTCCTAGCACAGCAATTGGGACCACACAAGAGAGCTGTGGCCTACTTCTCCAAACGATTGGATGAAGTAAGTAAAGGATGGCCAGGCTGTCTGAGGGCAGTGGCCGCAGTAATAATTAACATAGAAGAGGCCAGGAAGCTCACGTTGGGTCAAAAGATGACTGTGTTAGTGTCTCACACAGTGTCAGCTGTGCTGGAACAGAAAGGCAACCATTGGCTGTCGCCTTCCAGATTCCTAAAATACCAGGCCATCCTGGCTGAATCAGATGACATAACCATTCAGGTGACTAACATTGTGAACCCAGCTTCATTTCTAGAAGGAAGAGACCCAGCAGAACCCATCGAACATGACTGCCTGGAAACAATTGAAGCAGTCTACTCCAGTCGCCCGGATCTCAAAGAAGAGCCGTTCGAAGATGCGGACAACTGGTTCTCAGATGGCAGCAGCTTCGTGAAGCGAGGAGTAAGAATGGCTGGCTATGCAGTCACTACTACAGAAAGGGTAATTGAGTCGAACCCCTTGCCTGCAGGGACCTCAGCTCAAAAGGCAGAACTGATAGCTCTGACTCGAGCCCTGGAATTGGCGGAGAACATGCAAATTAATATATGGACAGACTTTAAATATGCCTTTTCCATTGTACATGCTCATGGAGCCATTTGGAAAGAAAGAGGACTGTTGACTACACAAGGAAAAACGGTCAAACATGCAGAGGAGGTTCTGCAATTGCTAGACGCGGTCCAGCTCCCAGCACAAGTGGCCATAATGCATTGTAAGGGACATTTGAGAGGTAACACTATTCCAGAAATAGGAAACAGGAAGGCAGATACAGAAGCTAAATTGGCTGCCACGAGGACTAGGGAAGTGAAAATAACGGCCCTAATACCAGGAGAGCTGGATACCAACATCCAGCCAGATTACCAGGAATCAGATCATAGGTGGATACGGAGAAAGAAGGGCAAAATATTAGAAAATGGTTGGGGTCAATTGGAAACAGGACAGTTAGTAATACCAGGAAACGTGATGTGGCAGTTTGTAAAGGCAGAACATGAGAAGGCCCATTGGGGGCTAGATCCGCTTTACCAATATTTGCAAACCAGGATAGCAGGACCGAAATTATTTACTACTATAAAACACGTTACATCCCAGTGCGAGCGGTGTCTGAAAAACAACCCGAATACGGGAACCAAGGTACACCAAGGAGCCATAAATCGAGGTAAATTCCCAGGTGAAGCATGGCAAATTGATTTTTCTGAACTCCCAAGAAAAGGGGGGTTTCGGTATTTGTTGGTATTAACTGATACGTTTTCTGGGTGGCCTGAAGCATTCCCTTGCAGGACAAATAAGGAAAGAGAAGTAACTAAAGTACTGTTGAATGAAATTATTCCACGGTTTGGGGTACCGAAGAGCATTTCTTCGGATAGGGGTACACATTTCTGTGCAAAAGCAGTGAGAGCAATAAGCAAAGCATTACAAATCAAATGGCAATTACACACGCCTTACCGTCCACAGGCCAGTGGGCAAGTGGAAAAGATGAATCACCTTATTAAACAGCAAATTGCCAAAATATGTCAGGAGACTAATTTGCAGTGGTATCAAGCTCTGCCTATTGCTCTACTGAGGCTGAGAGTCAAACCAAGATCAAAAGAAAAGTTAAGCCCATTTGAAATTTTGTACGGTAGACCTTATGCTATGCAAGTCGTGAATGGGGACGCTATAGGCCAAATCGGTGATCAGTACATTTATGATTATGTAATTACGGTGGGAAAACAATTCGACAAAAATGCTACTGTGGTGATAGAGCACCAACCTAAACAACCTGATTGTAAATTGCATCCGTTTAATCCCGGTGATTGGGTGTATGTTAAGAATCTTTTAGTGAAACCCCTACAAGAGAAGTGGGAAGGACCTTTCCAAGTGCTGCTGACTACCTTCACCGCGGTTCGGATCAAGGAGCGACCTACGTGGATCCATTATTCACGAGTCAAGAAAGCTCCGGAGAACAAACCAGAGGAGCAGATGTCATGATCCTGACTTCACCTCGAACATTTACAACTCTGATCATTGGACTCTCGATAAGTATAGCTCTTCCCCAAGGCTCTGCCCCAATAGACCCATGGTCTCATGTACATCAGTGTATCCACCTGGAGACAGGAGTGAAGGGACCCTATTTCGAGGTTTATGCCTTACGTAACAATCAGCCATACATGAGTACAGTATGGCATCAGCCCTCCATGATAGCATACAAGGGAGATCAAATCCAAATTGGGTGTCGAGAGCTTGACCCAGTGGAAGGAAAAACAAGGCAGCTAGTATTAACAATTCGACCCTTGATGCCAGACTCTAAACATAACCTAATTACCTTTAGTCCAGTGAAAATGGGCAAGCCCACCGTCTGGATCCAGCAAAAGGGTCCAATTTCATGCCAGTGGAGTGACTACAGGGAAGATCCACCCAGATTGCAACCCCAAAACATAACCCTTGACCTACACCCTCTTCTCTTTCCTGCGGGAAAGATCGTAGCATCTAATGGTCCTGAGGAAGGGAAAGCACAGTGTGAAATGGCATTTATATTGGATCAATCGATGTCCTTCGTATGCGAAAGACAGTTGAAAATGCTGGAACAGGGTTTAGGCTTCCCTGGGCATGTTGTCGAATATAAGGTGCAATTACCGGGGGACGTGATCCCATTGTATCCAGATTTAGACTTGCCCCAAGAAACCACTCCACCGGTGGAATGTAAAGTAGTACATAACCTAACCTTTATAGGCCCTCAAGTGATAAGAAGATCTAATGAACTAAAATTATTGCTAGACCCCACTTATTCCCTGAAAAAGGTGCAGATGAACATTCACACCGATGTTACACATTTGCAGAAGGATTGCCGACCATTTATACAGCAAAGCCTTAAAGGATGGAAGGCATGGTTGGCAACTAGGACTTATCACAGACGGGCGCAAAGAGATATAAGTGGATGGGTCGGCACTGGATTTGGAATACTAAACGCAGTAGATCAAGAGGTATTGGTGAACAAATTAAGTACTGTCACCACCAACTTAGGAAAACTCAAAGTGCCCCTGAGTTCATCTGTGCTTACATTAGCAGAAACGCAATCGCTAGTAGTAAAATTACTGACCATGGTAGCAAACCATACTGCAGAGGATTTTGTGAAGCTCGCTGATTATATAGGGGAACTTAGTAGAGACATTGCACTCGCTATCCAATGCTCTCAGACACAACAATGGGTACAATCAGTAGCGGCAGGAATAATGAGAGAGGGAACGTCAGGTACATTACCTCAAGAAATAAGGGAAACAATATTAAAGGACAATCATACTACACAATTTGAGAAGGACCACCAAGCCTGGTGGCAATTAGTAAATTTCACTTATGAGCCTCAACGAGATCACATAGAAGCCTATGTCCTCACCATCAGTACAGCAGAAGAAAGAGCTATCTTTCCTATCCTCACTCTAGGGACAATACATCAACATGTCATTGTCAGACCAATAGACCATAATGTCTGGGCCAGTTATGATTATACCAAAAATAGATGGCAATCAGTTAGCACTGAGGCATGTATTCCTAGAGGACAATTAGGCTATGTTTGCGAAAACGCTGTAGTAGAAGCAGAAGATTTATGCTTAGATGTCGAAAATAGTGTATGTACCTTTGAAATGCTTTCACATAATAGAACACAATCACAAGTTTACTATATAGGGAATGGGTGTGCTTGCGTGAGGACAGCTTGTGACAACGTCACTATAGATAATTGTCAAGAGGAGACTAACAATACTAACTTCTGTGTGTGCAACTTCACCAAAATAGTGGGTTGTGATTTTCACTATACTGTCCCAATAACTACTCAACAGCTAATTAACGCAGATTTTAATCTATATCAAAAGATGCCGAAATTACAAATAGGGATGGACGTCAAAATTCTTAAAGCGATGCTCGCACATCCTAAAGTGAAGAAATTGGTGCAACAGGTGAATCAAACGACTAAACGAATGGTATGGCAGGTAGAACATAATTCAGAAAAAATAACAGATGTCCTGACCAAAGTAGAACAAGTAGGCCAGCAACATTGGTGGGACATCTTTACAGGATACTCCCCAACAGCTACACAGGTCTTCAACTATCTGGTGCACCCAATGCTAATAGTAATTGTAGTTCTGTTACTATTAACTCTCACAAATATTTGTATGTGGTGGAGACTAAGAATTATAATGAAAAGGACCCAAATGGTTTGGGCTATGGTACGAGCGTATCAGAGCCCTATAGGACTAGAATTTGACGAAAGAATTCGTAAGTTATAAGAAAAAGGGGGGAAATGAAGCCCCAAAACAGATAGCTTTCGAGAATGTGAAGCAATGAGCACAAACCACATAGAGTAATAAATCAGCTGAGGCCTGGGACACTGTGACAGAAAAAGGAGATAAGTGATAAGGGCTGACGAAGTGAGCATGATTCAGAACCAGAAAGGTCAAACTGACCCTAACAGCCTTGTCCAGTCAGTAAAACTAAGCCAGGCACACCGGGAATTGACCAAATTAGGAAAGGGTTCAAAAGTTCAAGAGAGGAAGACTCATCAAAAGACCCCTGCCCATGATGAAGGCCACCGGATTGACCACCAAGAGGATCCTCAAAAGAGATGTCCCCGCCCACGCTCCGCCTACACCACACCTCTTATGAATATGTATACAGAGATATGATTATGTATGTGATCTGATGCAATACTACGTCCAAAACTGTATAAAAGACATGCTTTTGTTACGGGAAAGGGAGAAATCCATTTAGTGATTTCTCCAACGCGTTGCTAATAAACTGAGTCTCTTAGGCAGTTATTCTTGCCTTTTGGGGCAAAATTCGGCATCAAGCCCCAGCCCCAGCCCCAGCCCCATCCCTGCCCCCAGCCCAGCCCCAGCCCCAGCCCTGCCCCATCCCAGCCCCAGCCCCGGACCCAGCCCAAGCCCTGCACCGGTCCCTGCACGAGCCCAGTCCTGGTCCCAGCCCAGCCACAGCCCAGCCACAGCACTGCCCCAGCCCAACCCCAGCCCCAGCCCCAGCCCCAGACCAGCCCCAGGCCTGGACCCAGCCCCAGACCCACCCCTGGCCCCAGCCCCAGCCCCACCCCAGCCCTAGACCAGCCCGGACCCAGCCCCGGCCTCAGCCCAGCCGTGCCGTCAGCCCAGCCCCAGCCCTGGACCAAGCCCCAGCCCTGAGCCAAACCCAGCCCCAGCCTGGCCCCAGCCCTGCCCTAGCTCCAGCCCTAGCCCTGTCCCCAGCCTCAGCCCGTACCCCTGCCCCAGTCCCAGTCCTGCCCCATCCCAGCCTCCAGACCCAGCCCTGCCCTCAGCCCAGCCCCAGACCCAGCCTGGCCCCAGCCCTGTCCCCAGCCCCAGCGCCAGGCTCTGCCCCAGCCTAGCCACAGCCCTGCCCCAGCCCTGGCTCCTGCCCCAGCCCTGGCTCCAGCCCCAGCCCTAGCCCTGCCCAAGCCTTGGTTCCAGCCCCAGCCCCAGCCCAAGGCCCAGCCTCAAGCCTAGTAATGCCCCAGCCCTGGCCCCAATCCAGCCCCAGCCCTACCCCTACCTCAGCCCTAGCCCCAGCCCTGTCCGCAGGCCCAGCCCCAGCCCCACCCTCGCCACCAGCCCAGCCCCAGCCCCAACCTTGCCCCCAGCCCAGCCCCAGTTCCAGCCCTGCCCCAGCCCTGCCTCTGCCCCGGCCCCAGCCCCTGCCCCGGACTCGGCCCCAGCCGAGCCCCAGACCTAGCCCTGCCCCAGCCCAGCCCCAGCCACCGCCCAGCCCCAGCCCCAGCCCGGCCCCTGCCCTGGACCCAGCCCCAGCCCAGCCCCAGGTCCAGCCATAGCCCAGCCCCAACCTTAGACCCAGCCCCAGTTGCAGCCCCGGCCCCAGCCCAGCCCCAGCCCCAGCCAAGCCCTAGCCCAGCCCCAGCCCCACCCTCAGCCCCAGCCCAGCTCCAGCCACAGCCCAGCCACAGCCCTGGACCCAGCCCCAGCCCAGCCACAGCCCAGCCCCAGCCCTGGACCCAGCCCCAGCCCAGCCCCAGCTCCAGCCACAGCCCTGCCCCAGCCCAGCCCCAGCCCCAGCCCAGACCCCTGCCCCAGCCCCACCCCTACCCAGTCCCGGTCCATGCCCAGCCCCAGCCCTGCCCCAGCCCTGCCCTCGGCCCCAGCCCAGCCCCAGCCGCAGCCCAAGCTCTGCCCTGGACCCAGCTCCAGCCCCACCCCATCCTCATCCCCTGCCCAGCCCTAGCCCGGCCCCAGCCCAAGCCCCAGCCCCAGCCCCAGCCCCAGCCCCAGCCCCATCCCTGCCCCCAGCCCAGCCCCAGCCCCAGCCCTGGACCCAGCCCCAGTCGCAGCCCCGGCCCCAGCCCAGCCCCAGCCCCAGCCCCAGCCCCAGCCCCAGCCCAACCCCAGCCCCAGCCCAGCCCCCAGCCCCGGCTCTACCCCTGCCCAGTCCCGGTCCATGCCCAGCCCCAGACCTGCCCCACCCTCATCCCCAGCCCAGCCCCTGCCCCAGCCCTACCCCTGCCCAGTCCCGGTCCATACCCAGACCCAGCCCCGCCCAGCCCCAGCCCTAGCCCCATCTCCAGCCCTGCCCAAGACTTGGTTCCAGCCACAGCCCCAGCCCTGCCCCAGCCCCGCCCTCAGCCCCAGCCCCAGCCGCGGCCCCTGCCCCATCCCTGCCCCAGCCCCATCCCCATCCCTGCCCCATCCCCATCCCTGCCCCCAGCCCAGCCCCAGCCGCAGCCCTGCCCCATCCCAGCCCCAGCCCTGGACCCAGCCCAAGCCCTGCCCCGGTCACTGCCCAAGCCCAGTCCTGGTCCCAGCCCAGCCACAGCCCAGCCCCAGCACTGCCCCAGCCAAACCCCAGCCCCAGCCCTGGACCCAGCCCCAGACCCACCCCTGGCCCCAGCCCCAGCCCCAGCCCTGAGCCAAACCCAGCCCCAGCCTGGCCCCAGCCCTGCCCTAGCTCCAGCCCTAGCCCTGTCCCCAGCCTCAGCCCGTACCCCTGCCCCAGTCCCAGCCCTGCCCCATCCCAGCCTCCAGATCCAGCCCTGCCCTCAGCCCAGCCCCAGACCCAGCCTGGCCCCAGCCCTGTCCCCAGCACCAGCCACAGCCCAGCCCCAGGCCCTGCCCCAGCCTAGCCACAGCCCTGCCCCAGCCCTGGCTCCTGCCCCAGCCCTGGCTCCAGCCCCAGCCCCAGCCCTGCCCAAGCCTTGGTTCCAGCCCCAGCCCCAGGCCTGCGCCAACCCAGCCCCAACCCAAGGCCCAGCCTCAAGCCTAGTAATGCCCCAGCCCAAGCCCCAATCCAGCCCCAGCCCTACCCCTACCTCAGCCCTAGCCCCAGCCCTGTCCGCAGCCCCAGCCCCAGCCCCACCCTCGCCACCAGCCCAGCCCCAGCCCCAACCTTGTCCCCAGCCCAGCCCCAGTTCCAGCCCTGCCCCAGCCCTGCCTCTGCCCCGGCCCCAGCCCCTGCCCCAGACTCGGCCCCAGCCCAGCCCCAGGCCTAGCCCTGCCCCAGCCCAGCCCCAGCCCCACCCTCAGCCCCAGCCCAGCTCCAGACACAGCCCAGCCCCAGCCCTGGACCCAGCCCCAGCCCCAGCCCAGCCCCAGCCCCATCCCCAGCCCCAGCCCAACCCCAGTCCCTGCCCCAGCCCAGTACTGGTCGCAGCCCAGCCCCAGCCCTGCCCCAGCCCAGCCCCAGCCACCGCCCAGCCCCAGCCCCAGCCCGGCCCCTGCCCTGGACCCAGCCCCAGCCCCAGCCCGGCCCCTGCCCTGGACCCAGCCCCAGCCCTGCCCCAGCCCAGCCCTAGCCACAGCCCAGCCCCAGCCCCAGCCCAGCCCCTGCCCTGGACCCAGCCCCAGCCCCAGCCCCAGCCCCAGCCCAGCCCTGCCCCAGCCCAAGCCCCAGCCCCAGCCCCAGCCCCAGCCCCAGCCCCAGCCCCAGCCCCAGCCCAGCCCCT
Source organism: Melanerpes formicivorus (assembly GCF_026170545.1). Lineage (NCBI taxonomy): Eukaryota > Metazoa > Chordata > Aves > Piciformes > Picidae > Melanerpes > Melanerpes formicivorus. The sequence continues at coordinate 121,218 of NW_027142853.1, forward strand.
GCCCTGGACCCAGCCCCAGCCCCAGCCCCAGCCCAGCCCTGCCCCAGCCCAAGCCCCAGCCCCAGCCCCAGCCCCAGCCCCAGCCCCAGCCCCAGCCCCAGTCCTGCCCCATCCCAGCCCCCAGCCCCAGCCCTACCCTCAGCCCAGCCCCAGACCCAGCCTGGCCCCAGCCCTGTCCCCAGCCTCAGCCACAGCCCAGCCCCAGGCCTGACCTCAGCCCTGCCCCAGCCATGGCTCCTGCCCCAGCCCTGGCTCCAGCCCCAGCCCTAGCCCTGCCCAAGCCTTGGTTCCAGCCCCAGCCCCAGCCCAAGGCCCAGCCTCAAGCCTAGTCCTGCCCCAGCCCAAGGCCCAATCCAGCCCCAGCCCTACCCCTACCTCAGCCCTAGCCCCAGCCCTGTCCGCAGGCCCAGCCCCAGCCCCACCCTCGCCACCAGCCCAGCCCCAGCCCCAACCTTGCCCCCAGCCCAGCCCCAGTTCCAGCCCTGCCCCAGCCCTGCCTCTGCCCCGGCCCCAGCCCCTGCCCCAGACTCGGCCCCAGCCCAGCCCCAGGCCTAGCCCTGCCCCAGCCCAGCCCCAGCCACCGCCCAGCCCCAGCCCCAGCCCGGCCCCTGCCCTGGACCCAGCCCCAGCCCTGCCCCAGCCCAGCCCTAGCCACAGCCCAGCCCCAGCCCTGGACCCAGCCCCAGTCTCAGCCCCGGGCCCAGCCCAGCCCCAGCCCAGATCCAGCCACAACCCAGACACAGCCCTGGACCCAGCCTCAGCCCAGCCCCATCCCCAGCCCTGAACCAGCCCTGCCCTCAGCCCAGCCCCAGCCCCAGCCCGGCCCCAGTCCTGCCCCAGCCTAGCCCCAGCCCCAGTCCAGACCCTGCCTGGACAGAGTCCCAGCCCGAGCCCTGCCCCCAGCCCAGCCCCAGGCCCAGCCCTGCCCCAGCCTAGCCCCAGCACCAGCCCAGCCCCAGCCACCACCCAGCCCCAGCCCTGCGCCCAGCCCAGCCCAGCCCCACCCTGGACCCAGCCCCAGCCCCAGCCCTGCCCCAGCCCTGCCCCAGCCTAGCCCCAGCCCCAGCCCAGCCCCTGCCCTGGACCCAGCCCCAGCCCCACCCCAGCCTCATCCCCAGCCCAGGCCCAGGCCTGACCCCAGCCCAGCCCCAGCCCCAGCCAAGCCTCACTCACGGCCCCATACCCATCCCCAGCCCAGCCCAGCCCCAGCCACCGCCCAGCCCCAGCCCTGGACCCAGCCGCAGCCCCAGCCCTCTCCCAGTCCCTGCCCCAGCCCCAGCCCCAGCCCCGGCCCCAGCCAAGCCCCACTCACGGCCCCATGCCCAGCTCCAGCCACAGCCCAGCCCCAGCCCCAGCACAGCCCCAGCCCTGCCCCAGCCTAGCCCCAGCCCCAGTCCAGACCCTGCCTGGACAGAGTCCCAGCCCCAGCCCTGCCCCAGCCCTGCCCCAGCCTAGCCCAAGCCCCAGCCCCAGCCCAGCCCCTGCCCTGGACCCAGCCCCAGCTCCACCCCAGCCTCATCCCCAGCCACAGCCCTGCCCTAGCCCCAGCCCTGCCCCGGCCCAGCCCCAGCCCTGCCCCAGCCCTGCCCCAGCCTAGCACCAGCCCCAGCCCAGCCCCTGCCCTGGACCCAGCCCCAGCCCCACCCCAGCCTCATCCCCAGCCCAGGCCCAGGCCTGACCCCAGCCCAGCCCCAGCCCCAGCCAAGCCTCACTCACGGCCCCATCCCCAGCCCCAGCCCAGCCCTGCCCCAGCCCCAGCCCTGCAGCGAACCCAGCCCCAGCCTGGCCCCAGCCCTGCCCCAGCCCAGCCCTGCCCCGGCCCAGCCCCAGCCCAGCCCCAGCTCCAGCCCCAGCCCTGCCACAGCCCAGCCCCAGCCACAGCCCAGCCCCAGCCCTGGATCCAGACCCAGTCCCAGCCCCGGCCCCAGCCCAGCCCTAGCCCAGCCCCAGCCCCACCCTCAGCCCCTGCCCAGCTCCAGCCCCAGCCCAGCCCCAGCCCCAGCCCTATCCTAGCACAGCCCCAGCCCTGGACCAAGCCCCAGCCCCGAGCCGAACCCAGCCCCAGCATGGCCCCAGCCCTGCCCTAGCTCCAGCCCTAGCCCTGTCCCCAGCCTCGGCTCGTGCCCCTGCCTCAGTCCCAGTCCTGCCCCATCCCAGCCCCCAGCCCCAGCCCTGCCCTCAGCCCAGACCCAGACCCAGCCTCGCCCCAGCCCTGTCCTGAGCCCCAGCCACCACCCAGCCCCAGCCCTGCCCCCTGCCCAGCCCCAGCCCCACCCCGGACCCAGCCCCAGCCCCAGCCCTGCCCCAGCCCTGCCCCAGCCTAGCCCCAGCCCCAGCCCAGCCCCAGCCCCAGCCCTATCCTAGCACAGCCCCAGCCCTGGACCAAGCCCCAGTCCTGAGCCGAACCCAGCCCCAGCATGGCCCCAGCCCTGCCCTAGCTCCAGCCCTAGCCCTGTCCCCAGCCTCGGCCCGTGCCCCTGCCTCATTCCCAGTCCTGCCCCATCCCAGCCCCCAGCCCCAGCCCTGCCCTCAGCCCAGACCCAGACCCAGCCTCGCCCCAGCCCTGTCCTGAGCCCCAGCCACCACCCAGCCCCAGCCCTGCCCCCTGCCCAGCCCCAGCCCCACCCCGGACCCAGCCCCAGCCCCAGCCCTGCCCCAGCCTAGCCCCAGCCCCAGCCCAGCCCCTGCCCTGGACCCAGCCCCTGCCCTGGACCCAGCCCCAGTCGCAGCCCCGGCCCCAGCCCTGCCCTAGCCCATCCCCAGCCCCACATTCAGCCCCAGCCCAGCTCCAGCCCCAGCCCAGCCCCACACCCAGCCCTGCCCTAGCCCAGCCCCAGCCCTGCCCCAGCCCAACCCCAGCCCCAGCCCTGTACCCAGCCAAGCCCCAGCCCCAGCCCCAGCCAAATCCCTGCCCCAGCCCAGCCCCAGCCACCGCCCAGCCCCAGCCCTGGACCCAGCCCCAGCCCCAGCCCTCTCCCAGTACCCGCCCCAGCCCCAGCCCCAGCCCCGGCCCCAGCCAAGCCCCACTCACGGCCCCACCCCCAGCCCATGCCCAGCTCCAGCCACAGCCCAGCCACAGCCCCTGCCCTGCCCTGCCCCAGCCCTGCCCCAGCCCAGCCCCAGCCCCAGTCCAGCCCCTGCCCTGGACCCAGCCCCAGCCCCAGCCCAGCCCCAGCCCTGCCCCAGCCTAGCCCCAGCCCCAGTCCAGACCCTGCCTGGACAGAGTCCCAGCCCCAGCCCTGCCCCGAGCCCAGCCCCAGCCCCACCCTGGACCCACCCCCACCCCCAGCCCAGCCCCAGCCCTGCCCCCAGCCCAGCCCCAGCACCACCCTGGACCCAGCCCCAGCCCCAGCCCTTCCCCAGCCCTGCCCCAGCCTAGCCCCAGCCCCAGCCCAGCCCCTGCCCTGGACCCAGCCCCAGCCCCAGCCCCACCCCAGCCTCATCCCCAGCCCAGGCCCAGGCCTGACCCCAGCCCAGCCCCAGCCCCAGCCAAGCCTCACTCACGGCCCCATACCCATCCCCAGCCCTGTCCTGAGCCCCAGCCAACACCCAGCCCCAGCCCTGCCCCCTGCCCAGCCCCAGCCCCACCCTGGACCCAGCCCCAGCCCCAGCCCTGCCCCAGCCCTGCCCCAGCCTAGCCCCAGCCCCAGCCCAGCCACAGCCATGGACCCAGCCCCAGCCCAGCCCCAGACCCAGCCCTGCCCTAGCCCAGCCCCAGCCCAGCCCCAGCCCCAGCCCCAGCCAAATCCCTGCCCCAGCCCAGCCCCAGCCACCGCCCAGCCCCAGCCCTGGACCCAGCCCCAGCCCCAGCCCTCTCCCAGTCCCCGCCACAGCCCCAGCCCCAGCCCCAGCCCCAGCCCCGGCCCCAGCCAAGCCCCACTCACGGCCCCATCCCTGGCCCATGCCCAGCTCCAGCCACAGCCCAGCCACAGCCCCTGCCCTGCCCTGCCCCAGCCCTGCCCCAGCCCAGCCCCAGCCCCAGCACCAGCCCCAGCCCAGCCCCAGCTTAGCACCAGCCCAAGTCCAGCCCCTGCCCTGGACCCAGCCCCAGCCCCAGCCCAGCCCCAGCCCTGCCCCAGCCTAGCCCCAGCCCCAGTCCACACCCTGCCAGGACAGAGTCCCAGCCCCAGCCCTGCCCCCAGCCCTGCCCCAGCCCCACCCTGGACCCAGCCCCAGCCCCAGCCCTGCCCCAGCCCTGCCCCAGCCTAGCCCCAGCCCCAGCCCAGCCCCTGCCCTGGACCCAGCCCCAGCTCCACCCCAGCCTCATCCCCAGCCATAGCCCTGCCCTAGCTCCAGCCCTGCCCCGGTCCAGCCCCGGCCCCAGCCCCAGCCCCTGCCCTGGACCCAGCCCCAGTCGCAGCCCCGGCCCCAGCCCTGCCCTAGCCCAGCCCCAGCCCCACCCTCAGCCCCAGCCCAGCTCCAGCCACAGCCCAGCCACAGCCCTGGACCCAGCCCCAGCCTAGCCCCAGCCCCAGCCCAGCCACAGCCATGGACCCAGCCCCAGCCCAGCCCCAGACCCAGCCCTGCCCTAGCCCAGCCCCAGCCCAGCCCCAGCCCCAGCCCCAGCCAAATCCCTGCCCCAGCCCAGCCCCAGCCACCGCCCAGCCCCAGCCCTGGACCCAGCCCCAGCCCCAGCCCTCTCCCAGTCCCCGCCACAGCCCCAGCCCCAGCCCCAGCCCCAGCCCCGGCCCCAGCCAAGCCCCACTCACGGCCCCATCCCTGGCCCATGCCCAGCTCCAGCCACAGCCCAGCCACAGCCCCTGCCCTGCCCTGCCCCAGCCCTGCCCCAGCCCAGCCCCAGCCCCAGCACCAGCCCCAGCCCAGCCCCAGCTTAGCACCAGCCCAAGTCCAGCCCCTGCCCTGGACCCAGCCCCAGCCCCAGCCCAGCCCCAGCCCTGCCCCAGCCTAGCCCCAGCCCCAGTCCACACCCTGCCAGGACAGAGTCCCAGCCCCAGCCCTGCCCCCAGCCCTGCCCCAGCCCCACCCTGGACCCAGCCCCAGCCCCAGCCCTGCCCCAGCCCTGCCCCAGCCTAGCCCCAGCCCCAGCCCAGCCCCTGCCCTGGACCCAGCCCCAGCTCCACCCCAGCCTCATCCCCAGCCATAGCCCTGCCCTAGCTCCAGCCCTGCCCCGGTCCAGCCCCGGCCCCAGCCCCAGCCCCTGCCCTGGACCCAGCCCCAGTCGCAGCCCCGGCCCCAGCCCTGCCCTAGCCCAGCCCCAGCCCCACCCTCAGCCCCAGCCCAGCTCCAGCCACAGCCCAGCCACAGCCCTGGACCCAGCCCCAGCCCAGCCCCAGCACCAGGCCTGCCTTAGCCCCGCCCCAGCCCTGCCCCAGCCCAGCCCCAGCCACCATCCAGCCCCAGCCGTGGACCCAGCCCCAGCCCCAGCCCTCTCCCAGTCCCCGCCCCAGCCCCAGCCCCAGCCCTTCCCCAGCCCCGGCCCCAGCCAAGCCCCACTCACGGCCCCATCCCCGACCCATGCCCAGCTCCAGCCACAGCCCAGCCATAGCCCCTGCCCTGCCCTGCCCCAGCCCTGCCCCAGCCTAGCACCAGCCCCAGTCCAGCCCCTGCCCTGTACGCAGCCCCAGCCCCAGCCCTGCCCCAGCCCTGCCCCAGCCTAGCCCCAGCCCCAGTCCAGACCCTGCCCTGACAGCGTCCCAGCCCCAGCCCTGCCCCCAGCCCAGCCCCAGCCCCACCCTGGACCCAGCCCCAGCCCCAGCCCTGCCCCAGCCCTACCCCAGCCTAGCCCCAGCCCCTGCCCTGGACCCAGCCCCAGCCCCACCCCAGCCTCATCCCCAGCCCAGGCCCAGGCCTGACCCCAGCCCAGCCCCAGCCCCAGCCAAGCCTCACTCACAGCCCCATCCCCGGCCCCTGCCCAGCCCTGCCCCAGCCCAACCCCAGCCCCAGCCCTGCCCTAGCCCAGCCCCAGCCCCACCCTCAGCCCCTGCCCAGCTCCAGCCACAGCCCTGCCACAGTCCTGGACCCAGCCCAAGCCCAGCCCCAGCCCCAGCCCTATCCTAGCACAGCCGCAGCCCTGGACCAAGCCCCACCCCTGAGCCTAACCCAGCCCCAGCCTGGCCCCAGCCCTGCCCTAGCTCCAGCCCTAGCCCTGTCCCCAGCCTCGGCCCGTGCCCCTGCCCCAGTCCCAGTCCTGCCCCATCCCAGCACCCAGCCCCAGCCCTACCCTCAGACCAGACCCAGACCCAGCCTCGCCCCAGCCCTGTCCCGAGCCCCAGCCACCACCCAGCCCCAGCCCTGCCCCCTGCCCGGCCGCAGCCCTACCCTGCACCCAGCCCCAGCCCCAGCCCTGCCCCAGCCCAGCCCTAGCCCCAGCCCTGCCCCGGCCCAGCCCCAGCCCCAGCACAGCCCCTGCCCTGGACCCAGCCCCTGCCCTGGACCCAGCCCCAGTCGCAGCCCCGGCCCCAGCCCTGCCCTAGCCTTGCCCAGCCCAGCCCCAGCCCCAGCCCTGCCTTAGCCCCGCCCCAGCTCTGCCCCAGCCCAACCCCAGCCCCAGCGCTGTACCCAGCCCAGCCCCAGCCCCAGCCAAAGCCCTGCACCAGCCCAGCCCCAGCCACCACCCAGCCCCAGCCGTGGACCCAGCCCCAGCCCCAGCCCTGCCCCAGCCCTGCCCCAGCCTAGCCCCAGCCCCAGCCAAGCCCCTGCCCTGGACCCAGCCCCAGCCCCACCCCAGCCTCATCCCCAGCCCAGGCCCAGGCCTGACCCCAGCCCAGCCCCAGCCCCAGCCAAGCCTCACTCACGGCCCCATCCCCAGCCCCTGCCCAGCCCTGCCCCAGCCCCAGCCCTGCACCGAACCCAGCCCCAGCCCGGCCCCAGCCCTGCCCCAGCCCAGCCCTGCCCCGGCCCAGCCCCAGCCCAGCCCCAGCTCCAGCTCCAGTCCTGCCACAGCCCAGCCCCAGCCACAGCCCAGCCCCAGCCCTGGATCCAGACCCAGTCCCAGCCCCGGCCCCAGCCCAGCCCTAGCCCAGCCCCAGCCCCACCCTCAGCCCCTGCCCAGCTAGAGCCACAGCCCTGCCACAGCCCTGGACCCAGCCTCAGCCCAGCCCCAGCCCCAGCCCTATCCTAGCACAGCCCCAGCCCTGGACCAAGCCCCACCCCTGAGCCGAACCCAGCCCCAGCCTGGCCCCAGCCCTGCCCTAGCTCCAGCCCTAGCCCTGTCCCCAGCCTCGGCCCGTGCCCCTGCCCCAGTCCCAGTCCTGCCCCATCCCAGCACCCAGCCCCAGCCCTGCCCTCAGCCCAGACCCAGACCCAGCCTCGCCCCAGCCCTGTCCTGAGCCCCAGCCACCACCCAGCCCCAGCCCTGACCCCTGCCCGGCCGCAGCCCCACCCTGGACCCAGCCCCAGCCCCAGCCCTGCCCCAGCCAACCCCAGCCCCAGCCCAGCCCTAGCCCCAGCCCTGCCCCCGGCCCAGCCCCAGCCCCAGCCCGGCCCCTGCCCTGGACCCAGCCCTCTGCCCTGGACCCAGCCCCAGTCGCAGCCCCGGCCCCAGCCCTGCCCTAGCCCAGCCCCCAGCCCCACCCTCAGCCCCAGCCCACCTCCAGCCACAGCCCAGCCACAGCCCTGGACCCAGCCCCAGCCCAGCCCCAGCCCCAGCCCTGCCTTAGCCCCGCCCCAGCTCTGCCCCAGCCCAACCCCAGCCCCAGCCCTGTACCCAGCCCAGCCCCAGCCCCAGCCAAAGCCCTGCACCAGCCCCAGCCCCAGCCACCACCCAGCCCCAGCCGTGGACCCAGCCCAGCCCCAGCCCTCTCCCAGTCCCCGCCCCAGCCCCAGCCCCAGCCCAGCCCCAGCCCCAGACCTGCCCCAGACCAACACCAGCCCCTGCCCAGCCCCCACCCCAGCCCCGGCCCTACCCCCTGCCCAGTCCCGGTCCATGCCCAGCCCCAGCCCTGCCCAGCCCCAGCCCCAGCCCCAGACCTGCCCAAGACATGGTTCCAGCCCCAGCCCCACCCCAGCCTCATCCCCTGCCCAGCCCCAGCCCAGCCCCAGCCGCAGCCCCAGCCCCAGCCCAAGCCCTGCCCCAGTCCCTGACCCAGCCCAGTCCTGATCCCAGCCCAGCCACAGCCCAGCCCCAGCACTGCCCCAGCCCAACCCCAGCCCCCTGCCCCAGCCCCAGCCCTAGTTCAGCCCTGCCCTCAGCCCCAGCCCCAGCCCCGGCCCTAGCCCAGCCCTGCCCTCAGCCCCAGCCCCAGTCGCAGCCCCACCCTCGGCCCCAGCCCTGCCCCTGCCCCAGCCCTGCCCCGGCCCAGCCCCAGCCCAAGCCCAGCCTCATCCCTGGCCCCAGCCCCAGCCCAGCCCCAGCCACAGCCCCAGCCAGGCCCCAGCCCAGCCACAGCCACAGCCCAGCCCCAGCCCTGGACCCAGCACCAGTCGCAGCCCCGGCCCCAGACCCAGCCCCAGCCCCAGCCCCAGCCCAACCCCAGCCCCAGACCTGCCCCAGCCCAACCCCAGCCCCAGCCCTGCCCCACCCTAGTCCCCAGCCCAGCCCCTGCCCCAACCCTACCCCTGCCCAGTCCCAGCCCTGCCCAGCCCCAGCCCCAGCCCCAGCACTGCCCAAGACTTGGTTCCAGCCCCAGCCCCAGCCCTGCCCCAGCCCCGCCCTCGGCCCCCACCCCAGCCTCATCCCCTGCCCAGCCCAGCCCTGCCCCAGCCCCAGGCCTAGCCCAGCCATGCCCTCAGCACCACCCCAACCCTGGACCAAGCCCCAGCACTGAGCCAAACCCAGCCCCAGCCTGGCCCCAGCCCTGCCCTAGCTCCAGCCCTAGCCCTGGCCCCAGCCTCGGCCCGTGCCCCTGCCCCATCCCAGCCCCCAGCCCCAGCCCCGAACTCAGCACAGCCCCAGCCCCAGCCCTGCCCCCAGCCCAGCTTCAGCCACCGCCCAGCCCCAGCCCCAGCCCCAGCCCCGGCCCCAGCCCCTGCCCCACCTCTGGCCCCAGCCCTGTCCCCAGCCCCGGCCCCTGCCCCAGCCCCAGCCCTAGCCCAGCCCTGCCCTCAGCCCCAGCCCCAGCCCCAGCCCCACCCTCGGCCCCCAGCCCAGCCCCTGCCCCAGCCCTGCACCAGCTCAGCCGCAGCCCCAGCCCTGCCCCAGCCCTGGACCCAGTCCCCCAGCCCAGCCCCCAGCCACAGCCCCAGCCCTGCCCCAGCCCAGCCCTGGACCCACCACCAGTCGCAGCCCTGGGCCCAGCCCAGCCCTAGCCCTGCCCCAGCCCCACCATCACCCCCAGCACAGCTCCAGCCACAGCCCAGCCGCAGCCCTGGATGAAGCCCCAGCCCAGCCCCATCCCCAGCCCTGCCCCAGCCCTGCCCTCAGCCCAGCCCCAGCCCCAGCCCGGAACCAGTCCTGCCCAGCCTAGCACCAGCCCCAGTCCAGCCCCTGCCCTGGACCCAGTCCCAGCCCCAGCCCCAGCCCCAGCCCCAGCCCTGCCCCAGCCTAGCCCCAGCCCCAGTCCCGACCGTGCCCTGGACCCTGTCCCAGCCCCAGCCCAGCCCCAGCCCAGCCCCAGCCACCACCCAGCCCCAGCCCTGCGCCCAGCCCAGCCCCAGCCCCACCCTGGACCCAGCCCCAGCCCAGCCCATCCCTGCCCCAGCCTAGCCCCAGCCCCAGCCCAAGCCCCTGCCCTGGACCCAGCCCCAGCCCCACCCCAGCCTCATCCCAGCCCTGGCCCAGCCCTGGACCAAGCCCCACCCCTGAGCCGAACCCAGCCCCAGCCTGGCCCCAGCCCTGCCCTAGCTCCAGCCCTAGCCCTGTCCCCAGCCTCGGCCCGTGCCTCAGCCCCAGTCCCAGTCCTGCCCCATCCCAGCCCCCAGCCCCAGCCCTGCCCTCAGCCCAGACCCAGCCCCACCCTCGCCACCAGCCGAGACCCAGCCCCAACCTTGGCCCCAGCCCCAGCCCCAGTTCAAGCCCTGCCCCAGCCCTGCCCCTGCCCCGGCCCCAGCCCCAGCCCCAGACTCGGCCCCAGCCCAGCCCCAGGCCTAGCCCTGTGCCAGCCTTACCCCAGCCCAGCCCCGGTCCCAGCCCAGCCCAAGCCCTGGCCCAGACCCAGCCCAAACCCCATCCTTGCCCCCAGCCCAGACCTAGCCCTGCCCCAGTCCCAGCCCCAGCCCAGCCCCAGCCCTGGACCCAGCCCCAGCCCCACCCCAGCCTCATCCCCAGCGCAGCCCCAGCCCTGGACCCAGACCCAGCCCTGCCCCAGCCGCAGCCCCAGGCCTGACCTCAGCCCTGCCCCAGCCCTGGCTCCCTGCCCCAACCCTGGCCACCAGCCCCAGCCCCAGCCTCGCCACCAGCCCAGCCCCAGCCCCAACCTTGGCCCCAGCCCAGCCCCAGTTCAAGCCCTGCCCCAGCCCTGCCCCCTGCCCCGGCCCCAGCCCCGGCCCCAGACTCGGCCCCAGCCCAGCCCCAGGCCTAGCCCTGTGCCAGCCCTACGCCAGCCCAGCCCCGGTCCCAGCCCAGCCCAAGCCCTGGCCCAGCCCCAGACCAAACCCCATCCTTGCCCGCAGCCCAGCCCTAGCCCTGCCCCAGTCCCAGCCCCAGCCCAGCCCCAGCCCTGGACCCAGCCCCAGCCCCAGCCCAGCCCCCTGCCCCAGCCCTACCCCTACCCAGTCCCCGGTCCATGCCCAGCCCCAGCCCCAGCCCTGCCACAGCCCCGCCCTCGGCCCCAGCCCAGCCCCAGCCCCAGCCCAAGCTCTGCCCTGGACCCAGCTCCAGCCCCACCCCATCCTCATCCCCTGCCCAGCCCTAGCCCTGCCCCAGCCCAAGCCCCAGCCCCAGCCCCAGCCCCATCCCTGCCCCCAGCCCAGCCCCAGCCCCAGCCCTGGACCCAGCCCCAGTCGCAGCCCCGGCCCCAGCCCCAGCCCCAGCCCAACCCCAGCCCCAGCCCAGCCCCCAGCCCCGACCCTACCCCTGCCCAGTCCCGGTCCATGCCCAGCCCCAGCCCTGCCCCACACTCGTCCCCAGCCCAGCCCCTGCCCCAGCCCTACCCCTGCCCAGTCCCGGTCCATGCCCAGACCCAGCGCCGCCCAGCCCCCAGCCCCAGCCCTGCCCAAGACTTGGTTCCAGCCCCAGCCCCAGCCCTGCCCCAGCCCCGCCCTCAGCCCCAGCCCCAGCCCCGGCCCCTGCCCCATCCCTGCCCCAGCCCAAGCCCCAGACCCAGCCCCATCCCCATCCCTGCCCCCAGTCCCAGCCCCCAGCCCAGCCCAGCCCTGGACCCAGCCCAAGCCCTGCCCCGGTCACTGCCCAAGTCCAGTCCTGGTCCCAGCCCAGCCACAGCCCAGCCCCAGCACTGCCCCAGCCCAACCCCGGCCCCAGCCCTGGACCCAGCCCCAGACCCACCCCTGGCCCCAGCCCCAGCCCCAGCCCAGCCCTAGCCCAGCCCGGACCCAGCCCCAGGCCTAGCCCAGCCGTGCCCTCAGCCCAGCACCAGCCCTGGACCAAGCCCCAGCCCTGAGCCAAACCCAGCCCCATCCTGGCCCCAGCCCTTCTCTAGCTCCAGCCCTAGCCCTGTCCCCAGCCTCAGCCCGTACCCCTGCCCCAGTCCCAGCCCTGCCCCATCCCAGCCTCCAGACCCAGCCCTGCCCTCAGCCCAGCCCCAGACCCAGCCTGGCCCCAGCCCTGTCCCCAGCCCCAGCCACCGCCCAGCCCCAGCCCCAGCCCGGCCCCTGCCCTGGACCCAGCCCCAGCCCTGCCCCAGCCCAGCCCTAGCCACAGCCCAGCC